>NC_134197.1:14091960-14366126 GCF_964188355.1 Buteo buteo | reverse complement strand
CTGGGCAAGCACAGATCCCCAGTGCTGTTGTGCCTGTGCATAGGCTGCACGGGGACAGTGAAGAGCAGCACGAGCTTTCAGGGCTGGCACCTTCCTTGTGGGACTAGGAGCCGGACGTTTGCCTTTTCAGAAAAATGCTATACCGAGAACGGACACCGAGAGGTGTACCGATCCTGGGCAAGCACAGATCCCCAATGCTGTTGTGCCTGTGCATAGGCTGCACGGGGACAGTGAAGAGCAGCACGAGCTTTCAGGGCTGGCACCTTCCTTGTGGGACTAGGAGCCGGACGTTTGCCTTTTCAGAAAAATGCTATACCGAGAACGGACACCGAGAGGTGTACCGATCCTGGGCAAGCACAGATCCCCAATGCTGTTGTGCCTGTGCATAGGCTGCACGGGGACAGTGAAGAGCAGCAAGAGCTTTCAGGGCTGGCACCTTCCTTGTGGCACAAGGAGCCGGACGTTTGCCTTTTCGGAGAGAGGCTCTGCTGACAATGAACACCGTGAGGTGTACCGATCCTGGGCAAGCACAGATCCCCAGTGCTGTTGTGCCTGTGCATAGGCTGCACGGGGACAGTGAAGAGCAGCACGAGCTTTCAGGGCTGGCACCTTCCTTGTGGGACTAGGAGCCGGACGTTTGCCTTTTCAGAAAAATGCTATACCGAGAACGGACACCGAGAGGTGTACCGATCCTGGGCAAGCACAGATCCCCAATGCTGTTGTGCCTGTGCATAGGCTGCACGGGGACAGTGAAGAGCAGCAAGAGCTTTCAGGGCTGGCACCTTCCTTGTGGCACAAGGAGCCGGACGTTTGCCTTTTCGGAGAGAGGCTCTGCTGACAATGAACACCGTGAGGTGTACCGATCCTGGGCAAGCACAGATCCCCAGTGCTGTTGTGCCTGTGCATAGGCTGCACGGGGACAGTGAAGAGCAGCAAGAGCTTTCAGGGCTGGCACCTTCCTTGTGGGACTAGGAACCGGACGTTTGCATTTTCGGAAGAGCCTCTGCCGAGAACGAACACCGTGAGGTGTACCGTTCCTGGGCAAGCACAGATCCCCAGTGCTGTTGTGCCTGTGCATAGGCTGCACGGGGACAGTGAAGAGCAGCACGAGCTTTCAGGGCTGGCACCTTCCTTGTGGGACTAGGAGGCGGACGTTTGCCTTTTCAGAAAAATGCTATACCGAGAACGGACACCGAGAGGTGTACAGATCCTGGGCAAGCACAGATCCCCAATGCTGTTGTGCCTGTGCATAGGCTGCACGGGGACAGTGAAGAGCAGCACGAGCTTTCAGGGCTGGCACCTTCCTTGTGGGACAAGGAGCCGGACGTTTGCCTTTTCGGAAAGAGGCTCTGCTGACAATGAACACCGTGAGGTGTACCGATCCTGGGCAAGCACAGATCCCCAGTGCTGTTGTGCCTGTGCATAGGCTGCACGGGGACAGTGAAGAGCAGCACGAGCTTTCAGGGCTGGCACCTTCCTTGTGGGACTAGGAGCCGGACGTTTGCCTTTTCAGAAAAATGCTATACCGAGAACGGACACCGAGAGGTGTACCGTTCCTGGGCAAGCACAGATCCCCAGTGCTGTTGTGCCTGTGCATAGGCTGCACGGGGACAGTGAAGAGCAGCACGAGCTTTCAGGGCTGGCACCTTCCTTGTGGGACAAGGAGCCGGACGTTTGCATTTTCGGAAAGAGGCTCTCCGGAGAACGAACACCGTGAGGTGTACCGTTCCTGGGAAGGCACAGATCCCCAGTGCTGTTGTGCCTGTGCATAGGCTGCACGGGGACAGTGAAGAGCAGCACGAGCTTTCAGGGCTGGCACCTTCCTTGTGGGACAAGGAGCCGGACGTTTGCCTTTTCGGAAGAGCCTCTGCCGAGAACGAACACCGTGAGGTGTACCGATCCTGGGCAAGCACAGATCCCCAGTGCTGTTGTGCCTGTGCATAGGCTGCACGGGGACAGTGAAGAGCAGCACGAGCTTTCAGGGCTGGCACCTTCCTTGTGGCACAAGGAGCCGGACGTTTGCCTTTTCAGAAAAATTCTATACCGAGAACGGACACCGAGAGGTGTACCGTTCCTGGGCAAGCACAGATCCCCAGTGCTGTTGTGCCTGTGCATAGGCTGCACGGGGACAGTGAAGAGCAGCACGAGCTTTCAGGGCTGGCACCTTCCTTGTTGGACAAGGAGCCGGACGTTTGCCTTTTCGGAAAGAGGCTCTCCGGAGAACGAACACCGTGAGGTGTACCGTTCCTGGGAAGGCACAGATCCCCAGTGCTGTTGTGCCTGTGCATAGGCTGCACGGGGACAGTGAAGAGCAGCAAGAGCTTTCAGGGCTGGCACCTTCCTTGTGGGACAAGGAGCCGGACGTTTGCCTTTTCGGAGAGAGGCTCTGCTGACAATGAACACCGTGAGGTGTACCGATCCTGGGCAAGCACAGATCCCCAGTGCTGTTGTGCCTGTGCATAGGCTGCACGGGGACAGTGAAGAGCAGCACGAGCTTTCAGGGCTGGCACCTTCCTTGTGGGACTAGGAGGCGGACGTTTGCCTTTTCAGAAAAATGCTATACCGAGAACGGACACCGAGAGGTGTACCGATCCTGGGCAAGCACAGATCCCCAATGCTGTTGTGCCTGTGCATAGGCTGCACGGGGACAGTGAAGAGCAGCAAGAGCTTTCAGGGCTGGCACCTTCCTTGTGGGACAAGGAGCCGGACGTTTGCCTTTTCGGAGAGAAGCTCTGCTGACAATGAACACCGTGAGGTGTACCGATCCTGGGCAAGCACAGATCCCCAGTGCTGTTGTGCCTGTGCATAGGCTGCACGGGGACAGTGAAGAGCAGCAAGAGCTTTCAGGGCTGGCACCTTCCTTGTGGGACTAGGAGGCGGACGTTTGCCTTTTCAGAAAAATGCTATACCGAGAACGGACACCGAGAGGTGTACCGATCCTGGGCAAGCACAGATCCGCAATGCTGTTGTGCCTGTGCATAGGCTGCACGGGGACAGTGAAGAGCAGCAAGAGCTTTCAGGGCTGGCACCTTCCTTGTGGGACAAGGAGCCGGACGTTTGCCTTTTCGGAGAGAGGCTCTGCTGACAATGAACACCGTGAGGTGTACCGATCCTGGGCAAGCACAGATCCCCAATGCTGTTGTGCCCGTGCATAGGCTGCACGGGGACAGTGAAGAGCAGCACGAGCTTTCAGGGCTGGCACCTTCCTTGTGGGACTAGGAGCCGGACGTTTGCCTTTTCAGAAAAATGCTATACCGAGAACGGACACAGAGAGGTGTACCGATCCTGGGCAAGCACAGATCCCCAGTGCTGTAGTGCCTGTGCATAGGCTGCACGGGGACAGTGAAGAGCAGCAAGAGCTTTCAGGGCTGGCACCTTCCTTGTGGGACAAGGAGCCGGACGTTTGCCTTTTCGGAAAGAGGCTCTGCTGACAATGAACACCGTGAGGTGTACCGATCCTGGGCAAGCACAGATCCCCAGTGCTGTTGTGCCTGTGCATAGGCTGCACGGGGACAGTGAAGAGCAGCACGAGCTTTCAGGGCTGGCACCTTCCTTGTGGGACTAGGAGCCGGACGTTTGCCTTTTCAGAAAAATGCTATACCGAGAACGGACACCGTGAGGTGTACCGATCCTGGGCAAGCACAGATCCCCAGTGCTGTAGTGCCTGTGCATAGGCTGCACGGGGACAGTGAAGAGCAGCAAGAGCTTTCAGGGCTGGCACCTTCCTTGTGGGACTAGGAACCGGACGTTTGCATTTTCGGAAGAGCCTCTGCCGAGAACGAACACCGTGAGGTGTACCGTTCCTGGGCAAGCACAGATCCCCAATGCTGTTGTGCCTGTGCATAGGCTGCACGGGGACAGTGAAGAGCAGCACGAGCTTTCAGGGCTGGCACCTTCCTTGTGGCACAAGGAGCCGGACGTTTGCCTTTTCGGAAAGAGGCTCTCCGGAGAACGAACACCGTGAGGTGTACCGATCCTGGGCAAGCACAGATCCCCAGTGCTGTTGTGCCTGTGCATAGGCTGCACGGGGACAGTGAAGAGCAGCAAGAGCTTTCAGGGCTGGCACCTTCCTTGTGGGACAAGGAGCCGGACGTTTGCCTTTTCGGAGAGAGGCTCTGCTGACAATGAACACCGTGAGGTGTACCGATCCTGGGCAAGCACAGATCCCCAGTGCTGTTGTGCCTGTGCATAGGCTGCACGGGGACAGTGAAGAGCAGCACGAGCTTTCAGGGCTGGCACCTTCCTTGTGGGACTAGGAGCCGGACTTTTGCCTTTTCAGAAAAATGCTATACCGAGAACGGACACCGAGAGGTGTACCGATCCTGGGCAAGCACAGATCCCCAATGCTGTTGTGCCTGTGCATAGGCTGCACGGGGACAGTGAAGAGCAGCACGAGCTTTCAGGGCTGGCACCTTCCTTGTGGGACAAGGAGCCGGACGTTTGCCTTTTCAGAAAAATGCTATACCGAGAACGGACACAGAGAGGTGTACCGATCCTGGGCAAGCACAGATCCCCAGTGCTGTAGTGCCTGTGCATAGGCTGCACGGGGACAGTGAAGAGCAGCAAGAGCTTTCAGGGCTGGCACCTTCCTTGTGGGACAAGGAGCCGGACGTTTGCCTTTTCGGAGAGAGGCTCTGCTGACAATGAACACCGTGAGGTGTACCGATCCTGGGCAAGCACAGATCCCCAGTGCTGTTGTGCCTGTGCATAGGCTGCACGGGGACAGTGAAGAGCAGCAAGAGCTTTCAGGGCTGGCACCTTCCTTGTGGGACTAGGAACCGGACGTTTGCATTTTCGGAAGAGCCTCTGCCGAGAACGAACACCGTGAGGTGTACCGTTCCTGGGCAAGCACAGATCCCCAATGCTGTTGTGCCTGTGCATAGGCTGCACGGGGACAGTGAAGAGCAGCACGAGCTTTCAGGGCTGGCACCTTCCTTGTGGGACAAGGAGCCGGACGTTTGCCTTTTCGGAAAGAGGCTCTGCTGACAATGAACACCGTGAGGTGTACCGATCCTGGGCAAGCACAGATCCCCAGTGCTGTTGTGCCTGTGCATAGGCTGCACGGGGACAGTGAAGAGCAGCACGAGCTTTCAGGGCTGGCACCTTCCTTGTGGGACTAGGAGCCGGACGTTTGCCTTTTCAGAAAAATGCTATACCGAGAACGGACACCGAGAGGTGTACCGTTCCTGGGCAAGCACAGATCCCCAGTGCTGTTGTGCCTGTGCATAGGCTGCACGGGGACAGTGAAGAGCAGCGCGAGCTTTCAGGGCTGGCACCTTCCTTGTGGGACTAGGAGCCGGACGTTTGCATTTTCGGGAAGAGGCTCTCCGGAGAACGAACACCGTGAGGTGTACCGTTCCTGGGAAGGCACAGATCCCCAGTGCTGTTGTGCCTGTGCATAGGCTGCACGGGGACAGTGAAGAGCAGCACGAGCTTTCAGGGCTGGCACCTTCCTTGTGGGACAAGGAGCCGGACGTTTGCCTTTTCGGAAGAGCCTCTGCCGAGAACGAACACCGTGAGGTGTACCGATCCTGGGCAAGCACAGATCCCCAGTGCTGTTGTGCCTGTGCATAGGCTGCACGGGGACAGTGAAGAGCAGCACGAGCTTTCAGGGCTGGCACCTTCCTTGTGGCACAAGGAGCCGGACGTTTGCCTTTTCAGAAAAATTCTATACCGAGAACGGACACCGAGAGGTGTACCGTTCCTGGGCAAGCACAGATCCCCAGTGCTGTTGTGCCTGTGCATAGGCTGCACGGGGACAGTGAAGAGCAGCACGAGCTTTCAGGGCTGGCACCTTCCTTGTGGGACAAGGAGCCAGACGTTTGCCTTTTCGGAAAGAGGCTCTGCTGACAATGAACACCGTGAGGTGTACCGATCCTGGGCAAGCACAGATCCCCAGTGCTGTTGTGCCTGTGCATAGGCTGCACGGGGACAGTGAAGAGCAGCACGAGCTTTCAGGGCTGGCACCTTCCTTGTGGGACTAGGAGCCGGACGTTTGCCTTTTCAGAAAAATGCTATACCGAGAACGGACACCGAGAGGTGTACAGATCCTGGGCAAGCACAGATCCCCAATGCTGTTGTGCCTGTGCATAGGCTGCACGGGGACAGTGAAGAGCAGCACGAGCTTTCAGGGCTGGCACCTTCCTTGTTGGACAAGGAGCCGGACGTTTGCCTTTTCGGAAAGAGGCTCTCCGGAGAACGAACACCGTGAGGTGTACCTTTCCTGGGAAGGCACAGATCCCCAGTGCTGTTGTGCCTGTGCATAGGCTGCACGGGGACAGTGAAGAGCAGCAAGAGCTTTCAGGGCTGGCACCTTCCTTGTGGGACAAGGAGCCGGACGTTTGCCTTTTCGGAGAGAGGCTCTGCTGACAATGAACACCGTGAGGTGTACCGATCCTGGGCAAGCACAGATCCGCAATGCTGTTGTGCCTGTGCATAGGCTGCACGGGGACAGTGAAGAGCAGCACGAGCTTTCAGGGCTGGCACCTTCCTTGTGGGACTAGGAGCCGGACGTTTGCCTTTTCAGAAAAATGCTATACCGAGAACGGACACCGAGAGGTGTACCGATCCTGGGCAAGCACAGATCCCCAATGCTGTTGTGCCTGTGCATAGGCTGCACGGGGACAGTGAAGAGCAGCAAGAGCTTTCAGGGCTGGCACCTTCCTTGTGGGACAAGGAGCCGGACGTTTGCCTTTTCGGAGAGAGGCTCTGCTGACAATGAACACCGTGAGGTGTACCGATCCTGGGCAAGCACAGATCCCCAGTGCTGTTGTGCCTGTGCATAGGCTGCACGGGGACAGTGAAGAGCAGCACGAGCTTTCAGGGCTGGCACCTTCCTTGTGGGACTAGGAGGCGGACGTTTGCCTTTTCAGAAAAATGCTATACCGAGAACGGACACCGAGAGGTGTACCGATCCTGGGCAAGCACAGATCCGCAATGCTGTTGTGCCTGTGCATAGGCTGCACGGGGACAGTGAAGAGCAGCAAGAGCTTTCAGGGCTGGCACCTTCCTTGTGGGACAAGGAGCCGGACGTTTGCCTTTTCGGAGAGAGGCTCTGCTGACAATGAACACCGTGAGGTGTACCGATCCTGGGCAAGCACAGATCCCCAATGCTGTTGTGCCTGTGCATAGGCTGCACGGGGACAGTGAAGAGCAGCACGAGCTTTCAGGGCTGGCACCTTCCTTGTGGGACTAGGAGCCGGACGTTTGCCTTTTCAGAAAAATGCTATACCGAGAACGGACACCGAGAGGTGTACCGATCCTGGGCAAGCACAGATCCCCAGTGCTGTAGTGCCTGTGCATAGGCTGCACGGGGACAGTGAAGAGCAGCAAGAGCTTTCAGGGCTGGCACCTTCCTTGTGGGACAAGGAGCCGGACGTTTGCCTTTTCGGAGAGAGGCTCTGCTGACAATGAACACCGTGAGGTGTACCGATCCTGGGCAAGCACAGATCCCCAGTGCTGTTGTGCCTGTGCATAGGCTGCACGGGGACAGTGAAGAGCAGCACGAGCTTTCAGGGCTGGCACCTTCCTTGTGGGACTAGGAGCCGGACGTTTGCCTTTTCAGAAAAATGCTATACCGAGAACGGACACCGTGAGGTGTACCGATCCTGGGCAAGCACAGATCCCCAGTGCTGTAGTGCCTGTGCATAGGCTGCACGGGGACAGTGAAGAGCAGCAAGAGCTTTCAGGGCTGGCACCTTCCTTGTGGGACAAGGAGCCGGACGTTTGCCTTTTCGGAGAGAGGCTCTGCTGACAATGAACACCGTGAGGTGTACCGATCCTGGGCAAGCACAGATCCCCAGTGCTGTTGTGCCTGTGCATAGGCTGCACGGGGACAGTGAAGAGCAGCACGAGCTTTCAGGGCTGGCACCTTCCTTGTGGGACTAGGAGCCGGACGTTTGCCTTTTCAGAAAAATGCTATACCGAGAACGGACACCGAGAGGTGTACAGATCCTGGGCAAGCACAGATCCGCAATGCTGTTGTGCCTGTGCATAGGCTGCACGGGGACAGTGAAGAGCAGCACGAGCTTTCAGGGCTGGCACCTTCCTTGTGGGACAAGGAGCCGGACGTTTGCCTTTTCGGAGAGAGGCTCTGCTGACAATGAACACCGTGAGGTGTACCGATCCTGGGCAAGCACAGATCCCCAGTGCTGTTGTGCCTGTGCATAGGCTGCACGGGGACAGTGAAGAGCAGCACGAGCTTTCAGGGCTGGCACCTTCCTTGTGGGACTAGGAGCCGGACGTTTGCCTTTTCAGAAAAATGCTATACCGAGAACGGACACCGAGAGGTGTACCGTTCCTGGGCAAGCACAGATCCCCAGTGCTGTTGTGCCTGTGCATAGGCTGCACGGGGACAGTGAAGAGCAGCACGAGCTTTCAGGGCTGGCACCTTCCTTGTGGGACAAGGAGCCGGACGTTTGCATTTTCGGAAAGAGGCTCTCCGGAGAACGAACACCGTGAGGTGTACCGTTCCTGGGAAGGCACAGATCCCCAGTGCTGTTGTGCCTGTGCATAGGCTGCACGGGGACAGTGAAGAGCAGCACGAGCTTTCAGGGCTGGCACCTTCCTTGTCGGACAAGGAGCCGGACGTTTGCCTTTTCGGAAGAGCCTCTGCCGAGAACGAACACCGTGAGGTGTACCGATCCTGGGCAAGCACAGATCCCCAGTGCTGTTGTGCCTGTGCATAGGCTGCACGGGGACAGTGAAGAGCAGCACGAGCTTTCAGGGCTGGCACCTTCCTTGTGGCACAAGGAGCCGGACGTTTGCCTTTTCAGAAAAATTCTATACCGAGAACGGACACCGTGAGGTGTACCGTTCCTGGGCAAGCACAGATCCCCAGTGCTGTTGTGCCTGTGCATAGGCTGCACGGGGACAGTGAAGAGCAGCACGAGCTTTCAGGGCTGGCACCTTCCTTGTGGGACAAGGAGCCGGACGTTTGCCTTTTCGGAAAGAGGCTCTGCTGACAATGAACACCGTGAGGTGTACCGATCCTGGGCAAGCACAGATCCCCAGTGCTGTTGTGCCTGTGCATAGGCTGCACGGGGACAGTGAAGAGCAGCACGAGCTTTCAGGGCTGGCACCTTCCTTGTGGGACTAGGAGCCGGACGTTTGCCTTTTCAGAAAAATGCTATACCGAGAACGGACACCGAGAGGTGTACAGATCCTGGGCAAGCACAGATCCCCAATGCTGTTGTGCCTGTGCATAGGCTGCACGGGGACAGTGAAGAGCAGCACGAGCTTTCAGGGCTGGCACCTTCCTTGTTGGACAAGGAGCCGGACGTTTGCCTTTTCGGAAAGAGGCTCTCCGGAGAACGAACACCGTGAGGTGTACCGTTCCTGGGAAGGCACAGATCCCCAGTGCTGTTGTGCCTGTGCATAGGCTGCACGGGGACAGTGAAGAGCAGCAAGAGCTTTCAGGGCTGGCACCTTCCTTGTGGGACAAGGAGCCGGACGTTTGCCTTTTCGGAGAGAGGCTCTGCTGACAATGAACACCGTGAGGTGTACCGATCCTGGGCAAGCACAGATCCGCAATGCTGTTGTGCCTGTGCATAGGCTGCACGGGGACAGTGAAGAGCAGCAAGAGCTTTCAGGGCTGGCACCTTCCTTGTGGGACTAGGAGGCGGACGTTTGCCTTTTCAGAAAAATGCTATACCGAGAACGGACACCGAGAGGTGTACCGATCCTGGGCAAGCACAGATCCCCAATGCTGTTGTGCCTGTGCATAGGCTGCACGGGGACAGTGAAGAGCAGCACGAGCTTTCAGGGCTGGCACCTTCCTTGTGGCACAAGGAGCCGGACGTTTGCATTTTCGGAAAGAGGCTCTCCGGAGAACGAACACCGTGAGGTGTACCGTTCCTGGGAAGGCACAGATCCCCAGTGCTGTTGTGCCTGTGCATAGGCTGCACGGGGACAGTGAAGAGCAGCACGAGCTTTCAGGGCTGGCACCTTCCTTGTGGGACAAGGAGCCGGACGTTTGCCTTTTCGGAGAGAGGCTCTGCTGACAATGAACACCGTGAGGTGTACCGATCCTGGGCAAGCACAGATCCCCAATGCTGTTGTGCCTGTGCATAGGCTGCACGGGGACAGTGAAGAGCAGCACGAGCTTTCAGGGCTGGCACCTTCCTTGTGGGACTAGGAGCCGGACGTTTGCCTTTTCAGAAAAATGCTATACCGAGAACGGACACAGAGAGGTGTACCGATCCTGGGCAAGCACAGATCCCCAGTGCTGTAGTGCCTGTGCATAGGCTGCACGGGGACAGTGAAGAGCAGCAAGAGCTTTCAGGGCTGGCACCTTCCTTGTGGGACAAGGAGCCGGACGTTTGCCTTTTCGGAAAGAGGCTCTGCTGACAATGAACACCGTGAGGTGTACCGATCCTGGGCAAGCACAGATCCCCAGTGCTGTTGTGCCTGTGCATAGGCTGCACGGGGACAGTGAAGAGCAGCACGAGCTTTCAGGGCTGGCACCTTCCTTGTGGGACTAGGAGCCGGACGTTTGCCTTTTCAGAAAAATGCTATACCGAGAACGGACACCGTGAGGTGTACCGATCCTGGGCAAGCACAGATCCCCAGTGCTGTAGTGCCTGTGCATAGGCTGCACGGGGACAGTGAAGAGCAGCAAGAGCTTTCAGGGCTGGCACCTTCCTTGTCGGACAAGGAGCCGGACGTTTGCCTTTTCGGAGAGAGGCTCTGCTGACAATGAACACCGTGAGGTGTACCGATCCTGGGCAAGCACAGATCCCCAGTGCTGTTGTGCCTGTGCATAGGCTGCACGGGGACAGTGAAGAGCAGCAAGAGCTTTCAGGGCTGGCACCTTCCTTGTGGGACTAGGAACCGGACGTTTGCATTTTCGGAAGAGCCTCTGCCGAGAACGAACACCGTGAGGTGTACCGTTCCTGGGCAAGCACAGATCCCCAATGCTGTTGTGCCTGTGCATAGGCTGCACGGGGACAGTGAAGAGCAGCACGAGCTTTCAGGGCTGGCACCTTCCTTGTGGCACAAGGAGCCGGACGTTTGCATTTTCGGAAAGAGGCTCTCCGGAGAACGAACACCGTGAGGTGTACCGATCCTGGGCAAGCACAGATCCGCAATGCTGTTGTGCCTGTGCATAGGCTGCACGGGGACAGTGAAGAGCAGCACGAGCTTTCAGGGCTGGCACCTTCCTTGTGGGACTAGGAGCCGGACGTTTGCCTTTTCAGAAAAATGCTATACCGAGAACGGACACCGAGAGGTGTACCGATCCTGGGCAAGCACAGATCCCCAATGCTGTTGTGCCTGTGCATAGGCTGCACGGGGACAGTGAAGAGCAGCAAGAGCTTTCAGGGCTGGCACCTTCCTTGTGGGACAAGGAGCCGGACGTTTGCATTTTCGGAAAGAGGCTCTCCGGAGAACGAACACCGTGAGGTGTACCGTTCCTGGGCAAGCACAGATCCCCAGTGCTGTTGTGCCTGTGCATAGGCTGCACGGGGACAGTGAAGAGCAGCACGAGCTTTCAGGGCTGGCACCTTCCTTGTGGGACTAGGAGGCGGACGTTTGCCTTTTCAGAAAAATGCTATACCGAGAACGGACACCGAGAGGTGTACAGATCCTGGGCAAGCACAGATCCCCAATGCTGTTGTGCCTGTGCATAGGCTGCACGGGGACAGTGAAGAGCAGCACGAGCTTTCAGGGCTGGCACCTTCCTTGTGGGACAAGGAGCCGGACGTTTGCCTTTTCGGAAAGAGGCTCTGCTGACAATGAACACCGTGAGGTGTACCGATCCTGGGCAAGCACAGATCCCCAGTGCTGTTGTGCCTGTGCATAGGCTGCACGGGGACAGTGAAGAGCAGCACGAGCTTTCAGGGCTGGCACCTTCCTTGTGGGACTAGGAGCCGGACGTTTGCCTTTTCAGAAAAATGCTATACCGAGAACGGACACCGAGAGGTGTACCGTTCCTGGGCAAGCACAGATCCCCAGTGCTGTTGTGCCTGTGCATAGGCTGCACGGGGACAGTGAAGAGCAGCACGAGCTTTCAGGGCTGGCACCTTCCTTGTGGGACAAGGAGCCGGACGTTTGCATTTTCGGAAAGAGGCTCTCCGGAGAACGAACACCGTGAGGTGTACCGTTCCTGGGAAGGCACAGATCCCCAGTGCTGTTGTGCCTGTGCATAGGCTGCATGGGGACAGTGAAGAGCAGCACGAGCTTTCAGGGCTGGCACCTTTCTTGTGGGACAAGGAGCCGGACGTTTGCATTTTCGGAAGAGCCTCTGCCGAGAACGAACACCGTGAGGTGTACCGATCCTGGGCAAGCACAGATCCCCAGTGCTGTTGTGCCTGTGCATAGGCTGCACGGGGACAGTGAAGAGCAGCACGAGCTTTCAGGGCTGGCACCTTCCTTGTGGCACAAGGAGCCGGACGTTTGCCTTTTCAGAAAAATTCTATACCGAGAACGGACACCGTGAGGTGTACCGTTCCTGGGAAGGCACAGATCCCCAGTGCTGTTGTGCCTGTGCATAGGCTGCACGGGGACAGTGAAGAGCAGCAAGAGCTTTCAGGGCTGGCACCTTCCTTGTGGGACAAGGAGCCGGACGTTTGCCTTTTCGGAGAGAGGCTCTGCTGACAATGAACACCGTGAGGTGTACCGATCCTGGGCAAGCACAGATCCCCAATGCTGTTGTGCCTGTGCATAGGCTGCACGGGGACAGTGAAGAGCAGCACGAGCTTTCAGGGCTGGCACCTTCCTTGTGGGACTAGGAGCCGGACGTTTGCCTTTTCAGAAAAATGCTATACCGAGAACGGACACCGTGAGGTGTACCGATCCTGGGCAAGCACAGATCCCCAATGCTGTAGTGCCTGTGCATAGGCTGCACGGGGACAGTGAAGAGCAGCAAGAGCTTTCAGGGCTGGCACCTTCCTTGTCGGACAAGGAGCCGGACGTTTGCCTTTTCGGAGAGAGGCTCTGCTGACAATGAACACCGTGAGGTGTACCGATCCTGGGCAAGCACAGATCCCCAGTGCTGTTGTGCCTGTGCATAGGCTGCACGGGGACAGTGAAGAGCAGCAAGAGCTTTCAGGGCTGGCACCTTCCTTGTGGGACTAGGAACCGGACGTTTGCATTTTCGGAAGAGCCTCTGCCGAGAACGAACACCGTGAGGTGTACCGTTCCTGGGCAAGCACAGATCCCCAATGCTGTTGTGCCTGTGCATAGGCTGCACGGGGACAGTGAAGAGCAGCACGAGCTTTCAGGGCTGGCACCTTCCTTGTGGCACAAGGAGCCGGACGTTTGCATTTTCGGAGAGAGGCTCTCCGGAGAACGAACACCGTGAGGTGTACCGATCCTGGGCAAGCACAGATCCGCAATGCTGTTGTGCCTGTGCATAGGCTGCACGGGGACAGTGAAGAGCAGCACGAGCTTTCAGGGCTGGCACCTTCCTTGTGGGACTAGGAGCCGGACGTTTGCCTTTTCAGAAAAATGCTATACCGAGAACGGACACCGAGAGGTGTACCGATCCTGGGCAAGCACAGATCCCCAATGCTGTTGTGCCTGTGCATAGGCTGCACGGGGACAGTGAAGAGCAGCAAGAGCTTTCAGGGCTGGCACCTTCCTTGTGGGACAAGGAGCCGGACGTTTGCATTTTCGGAAAGAGGCTCTCCGGAGAACGAACACCGTGAGGTGTACCGTTCCTGGGCAAGCACAGATCCCCAGTGCTGTTGTGCCTGTGCATAGGCTGCACGGGGACAGTGAAGAGCAGCACGAGCTTTCAGGGCTGGCACCTTCCTTGTGGGACTAGGAGGCGGACGTTTGCCTTTTCAGAAAAATGCTATACCGAGAACGGACACCGAGAGGTGTACAGATCCTGGGCAAGCACAGATCCCCAATGCTGTTGTGCCTGTGCATAGGCTGCACGGGGACAGTGAAGAGCAGCACGAGCTTTCAGGGCTGGCACCTTCCTTGTGGGACAAGGAGCCGGACGTTTGCCTTTTCGGAAAGAGGCTCTGCTGACAATGAACACCGTGAGGTGTACCGATCCTGGGCAAGCACAGATCCCCAGTGCTGTTGTGCCTGTGCATAGGCTGCACGGGGACAGTGAAGAGCAGCACGAGCTTTCAGGGCTGGCACCTTCCTTGTGGGACTAGGAGCCGGACGTTTGCCTTTTCAGAAAAATGCTATACCGAGAACGGACACCGAGAGGTGTACCGTTCCTGGGCAAGCACAGATCCCCAGTGCTGTTGTGCCTGTGCATAGGCTGCACGGGGACAGTGAAGAGCAGCACGAGCTTTCAGGGCTGGCACCTTCCTTGTGGGACAAGGAGCCGGACGTTTGCATTTTCGGAAAGAGGCTCTCCGGAGAACGAACACCGTGAGGTGTACCGTTCCTGGGAAGGCACAGATCCCCAGTGCTGTTGTGCCTGTGCATAGGCTGCATGGGGACAGTGAAGAGCAGCACGAGCTTTCAGGGCTGGCACCTTTCTTGTGGGACAAGGAGCCGGACGTTTGCATTTTCGGAAGAGCCTCTGCCGAGAACGAACACCGTGAGGTGTACCGATCCTGGGCAAGCACAGATCCCCAGTGCTGTTGTGCCTGTGCATAGGCTGCACGGGGACAGTGAAGAGCAGCACGAGCTTTCAGGGCTGGCACCTTCCTTGTGGCACAAGGAGCCGGACGTTTGCCTTTTCAGAAAAATTCTATACCGAGAACGGACACCGTGAGGTGTACCGTTCCTGGGAAGGCACAGATCCCCAGTGCTGTTGTGCCTGTGCATAGGCTGCACGGGGACAGTGAAGAGCAGCAAGAGCTTTCAGGGCTGGCACCTTCCTTGTGGGACAAGGAGCCGGACGTTTGCCTTTTCGGAGAGAGGCTCTGCTGACAATGAACACCGTGAGGTGTACCGATCCTGGGCAAGCACAGATCCCCAATGCTGTTGTGCCTGTGCATAGGCTGCACGGGGACAGTGAAGAGCAGCACGAGCTTTCAGGGCTGGCACCTTCCTTGTGGGACTAGGAGCCGGACGTTTGCCTTTTCAGAAAAATGCTATACCGAGAACGGACACCGTGAGGTGTACCGATCCTGGGCAAGCACAGATCCCCAATGCTGTAGTGCCTGTGCATAGGCTGCACGGGGACAGTGAAGAGCAGCACGAGCTTTCAGGGCTGGCACCTTCCTTGTCGGACAAGGAGCCGGACGTTTGCCTTTTCGGAGAGAGGCTCTGCTGACAATGAACACCGTGAGGTGTACCGATCCTGGGCAAGCACAGATCCCCAGTGCTGTTGTGCCTGTGCATAGGCTGCACGGGGACAGTGAAGAGCAGCAAGAGCTTTCAGGGCTGGCACCTTCCTTGTGGGACTAGGAACCGGACGTTTGCATTTTCGGAAGAGCCTCTGCCGAGAACGAACACCGTGAGGTGTACCGTTCCTGGGCAAGCACAGATCCCCAATGCTGTTGTGCCTGTGCATAGGCTGCACGGGGACAGTGAAGAGCAGCACGAGCTTTCAGGGCTGGCACCTTCCTTGTGGCACAAGGAGCCGGACGTTTGCATTTTCGGAAAGAGGCTCTCCGGAGAACGAACACCGTGAGGTGTACCGATCCTGGGCAAGCACAGATCCGCAATGCTGTTGTGCCTGTGCATAGGCTGCACGGGGACAGTGAAGAGCAGCACGAGCTTTCAGGGCTGGCACCTTCCTTGTGGGACTAGGAGCCGGACGTTTGCCTTTTCAGAAAAATGCTATACCGAGAACGGACACCGAGAGGTGTACCGATCCTGGGCAAGCACAGATCCCCAATGCTGTTGTGCCTGTGCATAGGCTGCACGGGGACAGTGAAGAGCAGCAAGAGCTTTCAGGGCTGGCACCTTCCTTGTGGGACAAGGAGCCGGACGTTTGCCTTTTCGGAGAGAGGCTCTGCTGACAATGAACACCGTGAGGTGTACCGATCCTGGGCAAGCACAGATCCCCAATGCTGTTGTGCCTGTGCATAGGCTGCACGGGGACAGTGAAGAGCAGCACGAGCTTTCAGGGCTGGCACCTTCCTTGTCGGACAAGGAGCCGGACGTTTGCCTTTTCAGAAAAATGCTATACCGAGAACGGACACCGTGAGGTGTACCGATCCTGGGCAAGCACAGATCCCCAGTGCTGTAGTGCCTGTGCATAGGCTGCACGGGGACAGTGAAGAGCAGCAAGAGCTTTCAGGGCTGGCACCTTCCTTGTGGGACAAGGAGCCGGACGTTTGCCTTTTCGGAAAGAGGCTCTGCTGACAATGAACACCGTGAGGTGTACCGATCCTGGGCAAGCACAGATCCCCAGTGCTGTTGTGCCTGTGCATAGGCTGCACGGGGACAGTGAAGAGCAGCACGAGCTTTCAGGGCTGGCACCTTCCTTGTGGGACTAGGAGCCGGACGTTTGCCTTTTCAGAAAAATGCTATACCGAGAACGGACACCGTGAGGTGTACCGATCCTGGGCAAGCACAGATCCCCAGTGCTGTAGTGCCTGTGCATAGGCTGCACGGGGACAGTGAAGAGCAGCAAGAGCTTTCAGGGCTGGCACCTTCCTTGTGGGACAAGGAGCCGGACGTTTGCCTTTTCGGAGAGAGGCTCTGCTGACAATGAACACCGTGAGGTGTACCGATCCTGGGCAAGCACAGATCCCCAGTGCTGTTGTGCCTGTGCATAGGCTGCACGGGGACAGTGAAGAGCAGCAAGAGCTTTCAGGGCTGGCACCTTCCTTGTGGGACTATGAACCGGACGTTTGCATTTTCGGAAGAGCCTCTGCCGAGAACGAACATCGTGAGGTGTACCGTTCCTGGGCAAGCACAGATCCCCAATGCTGTTGTGCCTGTGCATAGGCTGCACGGGGACAGTGAAGAGCAGCACGAGCTTTCAGGGCTGGCACCTTCCTTGTGGGACAAGGAGCCGGACGTTTGCATTTTCGGAAAGAGGCTCTCCGGAGAACGAACACCGTGAGGTGTACCGTTCCTGGGCAAGCACAGATCCCCAGTGCTGTTGTGCCTGTGCATAGGCTGCACGGGGACAGTGAAGAGCAGCACGAGCTTTCAGGGCTGGCACCTTCCTTGTGGGACTAGGAGGCGGACGTTTGCCTTTTCAGAAAAATGCTATACCGAGAACGGACACCGAGAGGTGTACAGATCCTGGGCAAGCACAGATCCCCAATGCTGTTGTGCCTGTGCATAGGCTGCACGGGGACAGTGAAGAGCAGCACGAGCTTTCAGGGCTGGCACCTTCCTTGTGGGACAAGGAGCCGGACGTTTGCCTTTTCGGAAAGAGGCTCTGCTGACAATGAACACCGTGAGGTGTACCGATCCTGGGCAAGCACAGATCCCCAGTGCTGTTGTGCCTGTGCATAGGCTGCACGGGGACAGTGAAGAGCAGCACGAGCTTTCAGGGCTGGCACCTTCCTTGTGGGACTAGGAGCCGGACGTTTGCCTTTTCAGAAAAATGCTATACCGAGAACGGACACCGAGAGGTGTACCGTTCCTGGGCAAGCACAGATCCCCAGTGCTGTTGTGCCTGTGCATAGGCTGCACGGGGACAGTGAAGAGCAGCACGAGCTTTCAGGGCTGGCACCTTCCTTGTGGGACAAGGAGCCGGACGTTTGCATTTTCGGAAAGAGGCTCTCCGGAGAACGAACACCGTGAGGTGTACCGTTCCTGGGAAGGCACAGATCCCCAGTGCTGTTGTGCCTGTGCATAGGCTGCATGGGGACAGTGAAGAGCAGCACGAGCTTTCAGGGCTGGCACCTTCCTTGTGGGACAAGGAGCCGGACGTTTGCATTTTCGGAAGAGCCTCTGCCGAGAACGAACACCGTGAGGTGTACCGATCCTGGGCAAGCACAGATCCCCAGTGCTGTTGTGCCTGTGCATAGGCTGCACGGGGACAGTGAAGAGCAGCACGAGCTTTCAGGGCTGGCACCTTCCTTGTGGCACAAGGAGCCGGACGTTTGCCTTTTCAGAAAAATTCTATACCGAGAACGGACACCGTGAGGTGTACCGTTCCTGGGAAGGCACAGATCCCCAGTGCTGTTGTGCCTGTGCATAGGCTGCACGGGGACAGTGAAGAGCAGCAAGAGCTTTCAGGGCTGGCACCTTCCTTGTGGGACAAGGAGCCGGACGTTTGCCTTTTCGGAGAGAGGCTCTGCTGACAATGAACACCGTGAGGTGTACCGATCCTGGGCAAGCACAGATCCGCAATGCTGTTGTGCCTGTGCATAGGCTGCACGGGGACAGTGAAGAGCAGCACGAGCTTTCAGGGCTGGCACCTTCCTTGTGGGACTAGGAGGCGGACGTTTGCCTTTTCAGAAAAATGCTATACCGAGAACGGACACCGAGAGGTGTACCGATCCTGGGCAAGCACAGATCCCCAATGCTGTTGTGCCTGTGCATAGGCTGCACGGGGACAGTGAAGAGCAGCAAGAGCTTTCAGGGCTGGCACCTTCCTTGTGGGACAAGGAGCCGGACGTTTGCCTTTTCGGAGAGAGGCTCTGCTGACAATGAACACCGTGAGGTGTACCGATCCTGGGCAAGCACAGATCCCCAGTGCAGTTGTGCCTGTGCATAGGCTGCACGGGGACAGTGAAGAGCAGCACGAGCTTTCAGGGCTGGCACCTTCCTTGTGGGACTAGGAGGCGGACGTTTGCCTTTTCAGAAAAATGCTATACCGAGAACGGACACCGAGAGGTGTACCGATCCTGGGCAAGCACAGATCCGCAATGCTGTTGTGCCTGTGCATAGGCTGCACGGGGACAGTGAAGAGCAGCAAGAGCTTTCAGGGCTGGCACCTTCCTTGTGGGACAAGGAGCCGGACGTTTGCCTTTTCGGAGAGAGGCTCTGCTGACAATGAACACCGTGAGGTGTACCGATCCTGGGCAAGCACAGATCCCCAATGCTGTTGTGCCTGTGCATAGGCTGCACGGGGACAGTGAAGAGCAGCAAGAGCTTTCAGGGCTGGCACCTTCCTTGTCGGACAAGGAGCCGGACGTTTGCCTTTTCAGAAAAATGCTATACCGAGAACGGACACCGTGAGGTGTACAGATCCTGGGCAAGCACAGATCCCCAGTGCTGTAGTGCCTGTGCATAGGCTGCACGGGGACAGTGAAGAGCAGCAAGAGCTTTCAGGGCTGGCACCTTCCTTGTGGGACAAGGAGCCGGACGTTTGCCTTTTCGGAAAGAGGCTCTGCTGACAATGAACACCGTGAGGTGTACCGATCCTGGGCAAGCACAGATCCCCAGTGCTGTTGTGCCTGTGCATAGGCTGCACGGGGACAGTGAAGAGCAGCACGAGCTTTCAGGGCTGGCACCTTCCTTGTGGGACTAGGAGCCGGACGTTTGCCTTTTCAGAAAAATGCTATACCGAGAACGGACACCGAGAGGTGTACCGATCCTGGGCAAGCACAGATCCCCAATGCTGTTGTGCCTGTGCATAGGCTGCACGGGGACAGTGAAGAGCAGCACGAGCTTTCAGGGCTGGCACCTTCCTTGTGGGACTAGGAGCCGGACGTTTGCCTTTTCAGAAAAATGCTATACCGAGAACGGACACCGAGAGGTGTACAGATCCTGGGCAAGCACAGATCCCCAATGCTGTTGTGCCTGTGCATAGGCTGCACGGGGACAGTGAAGAGCAGCACGAGCTTTCAGGGCTGGCACCTTCCTTGTGGGACAAGGAGCCGGACGTTTGCCTTTTCGGAGAGAGGCTCTGCTGACAATGAACACCGTGAGGTGTACCGATCCTGGGCAAGCACAGATCCCCACTGCTGTTGTGCCTGTGCATAGGCTGCACAGGGACAGTGAAGAGCAGCACGAGCTTTCAGGGCTGGCACCTTCCTTGTGGGACTAGGAGCCGGACGTTTGCCTTTTCAGAAAAATGCTATACTGAGAACGGACACCGTGAGGTGTACCGATCCTGGGCAAGCACAGATCCCCAGTGCTGTAGTGCCTGTGCATAGGCTGCACGGGGACAGTGAAGAGCAGCAAGAGCTTTCAGGGCTGGCACCTTCCTTGTGGGACAAGGAGCCGGACGTTTGCCTTTTCGGAGAGAGGCTCTGCTGACAATGAACACCGTGAGGTGTACCGATCCTGGGCAAGCACAGATCCCCAGTGCTGTTGTGCCTGTGCATAGGCTGCACGGGGACAGTGAAGAGCAGCAAGAGCTTTCAGGGCTGGCACCTTCCTTGTGGGACTAGGAGCCGGACGTTTGCATTTTCGGAAGAGCCTCTGCCGAGAACGAACACCGTGAGGTGTACCGTTCCTGGGCAAGCACAGATCCCCAATGCTGTTGTGCCTGTGCATAGGCTGCACGGGGACAGTGAAGAGCAGCACGAGCTTTCAGGGCTGGCACCTTCCTTGTGGGACAAGGAGCCGGACGTTTGCCTTTTCGGAAAGAGGCTCTGCCGAGAACGAACACCGTGAGGTGTACCGTTCCTGGGCAAGCACAGATCCCCAGTGCTGTTGTGCCTGTGCATAGGCTGCACGGGGACAGTGAAGAGCAGCACGAGCTTTCAGGGCTGGCACCTTCCTTGTGGCACAAGGAGCCGGACGTTTGCCTTTTCAGAAAAATTCTATACCGAGAACGGACACCGAGAGTTGTACCGTTCCTGGGCAAGCACAGATCCCCAGTGCTGTTGTGCCTGTGCATAGGCTGCACGGGGACAGTGAAGAGCAGCACGAGCTTTCAGGGCTGGCACCTTCCTTGTCGGACAAGGAGCCGGACGTTTGCCTTTTCAGAAAAATGCTATACCGAGAACGGACACCGAGAGGTGTACCGTTCCTGGGCAAGCACAGATCCCCAGTGCTGTAGTGCCTGTGCATAGGCTGCACGGGGACAGTGAAGAGCAGCAAGAGCTTTCAGGGCTGGCACCTTCCTTGTGGGACAAGGAGCCGGACGTTTGCCTTTTCGGAGAGAGGCTCTGCTGACAATGAACACCGTGAGGTGTACCGATCCTGGGCAAGCACAGATCCCCACTGCTGTTGTGCCTGTGCATAGGCTGCACGGGGACAGTGAAGAGCAGCAAGAGCTTTCAGGGCTGGCACCTTCCTTGTCGGACAAGGAACCGGACGTTTGCATTTTCGGAAGAGCCTCTGCCGAGAACGAACACCGTGAGGTGTACCGTTCCTGGGCAAGCACAGATCCCCAATGCTGTTGTGCCTGTGCATAGGCTGCACGGGGACAGTGAAGAGCAGCACGAGCTTTCAGGGCTGGCACCTTCCTTGTGGCACAAGGAGCCGGACGTTTGCATTTTCGGAAAGAGGCTCTCCGGAGAACGAACACCGTGAGGTGTACCGTTCCTGGGCAAGCACAGATCCCCAGTGCTGTTGTGCCTGTGCATAGGCTGCACGGGGACAGTGAAGAGCAGCACGAGCTTTCAGGGCTGGCACCTTCCTTGTGGGACTAGGAGCCGGACGTTTGCCTTTTCAGAAAAATGCTATACCGAGAACGGACACCGAGAGGTGTACAGATCCTGGGCAAGCACAGATCCCCAATGCTGTTGTGCCTGTGCATAGGCTGCACGGGGACAGTGAAGAGCAGCACGAGCTTTCAGGGCTGGCACCTTCCTTGTGGGACAAGGAGCCGGACGTTTGCCTTTTCGGAAAGAGGCTCTGCTGACAATGAACACCGTGAGGTGTACCGATCCTGGGCAAGCACAGATCCCCAGTGCTGTTGTGCCTGTGCATAGGCTGCACGGGGACAGTGAAGAGCAGCACGAGCTTTCAGGGCTGGCACCTTCCTTGTGGGACTAGGAGCCGGACGTTTGCCTTTTCAGAAAAATGCTATACCGAGAACGGACACCGAGAGGTGTACAGATCCTGGGCAAGCACAGATCCCCAATGCTGTTGTGCCTGTGCATAGGCTGCACGGGGACAGTGAAGAGCAGCACGAGCTTTCAGGGCTGGCACCTTCCTTGTGGGACAAGGAGCCGGACGTTTGCATTTTCGGAAAGAGGCTCTCCGGAGAACGAACACCGTGAGGTGTACCGTTCCTGGGAAGGCACAGATCCCCAGTGCTGTTGTGCCTGTGCATAGGCTGCACGGGGACAGTGAAGAGCAGCAAGAGCTTTCAGGGCTGGCACCTTCCTTGTGGGACAAGGAGCCGGACGTTTGCCTTTTCGGAAGAGCCTCTGCCGAGAACGAACACCGTGAGGTGTACCGATCCTGGGCAAGCACAGATCCCCAGTGCTGTTGTGCCTGTGCATAGGCTGCACGGGGACAGTGAAGAGCAGCACGAGCTTTCAGGGCTGGCACCTTCCTTGTGGGACAAGGAGCCGGACGTTTGCCTTTTCAGAAAAATGCTATACCGAGAACCGACACCGTGAGGTGTACCGATCCTGGGCAAGCACAGATCCCCAATGCTGTTGTGCCTGTGCATAGGCTGCACGGGGACAGTGAAGAGCAGCAAGAGCTTTCAGGGCTGGCACCTTCCTTGTGGGACAAGGAGCCGGACGTTTGCCTTTTCGGAAGAGCCTCTGCCGAGAACGAACACCGTGAGGTGTACCGATCCTGGGCAAGCACAGATCCCCAGTGCTGTTGTGCCTGTGCATAGGCTGCACGGGGACAGTGAAGAGCAGCACGAGCTTTCAGGGCTGGCACCTTCCTTGTGGCACAAGGAGCCGGACGTTTGCCTTTTCAGAAAAATTCTATACCGAGAACGGACACCGAGAGGTGTACCGTTCCTGGGCAAGCACAGATCCCCAGTGCTGTTGTGCCTGTGCATAGGCTGCACGGGGACAGTGAAGAGCAGCACGAGCTTTCAGGGCTGGCACCTTCCTTGTCGGACAAGGAGCCGGACATTTGCCTTTTCAGAAAAATGCTATACCGAGAACGGACACCGAGAGGTGTACCGATCCTGGGCAAGCACAGATCCCCAATGCTGTTGTGCCTGTGCATAGGCTGCACGGGGACAGTGAAGAGCAGCACGAGCTTTCAGGGCTGGCACCTTCCTTGTGGGACTAGGAGCCGGACGTTTGCCTTTTCGGAAAGAGGCTCTGCTGACAATGAACACCGTGAGGTGTACCGATCCTGGGCAAGCACAGATCCCCAGTGCTGTTGTGCCTGTGCATAGGCTGCACGGGGACAGTGAAGAGCAGCACGAGCTTTCAGGGCTGGCACCTTCCTTGTGGCACAAGGAGCCGGACGTTTGCCTTTTCAGAAAAATGCTATACCGAGAACCGACACCGTGAGGTGTACCGATCCTGGGCAAGCACAGATCCCCAATACTGTTGTGCCTGTGCTTAGGCTGCACGGGGACATTGAAGAGCAGCAAGAGCTTTCAGGGCTGGCACCTTCCTTGTGGGACAAGGAGCCGGACGTTTGCCTTTTCGGAAGAGCCTCTGCCGAGAACGAACACCGTGAGGTGTACCGATCCTGGGCAAGCACAGATCCCCAGTGCTGTTGTGCCTGTGCATAGGCTGCACGGGGACAGTGAAGAGCAGCACGAGCTTTCAGGGCTGGCACCTTCCTTGTGGCACAAGGAGCCGGACGTTTGCCTTTTCAGAAAAATTCTATACCGAGAACGGACACCGAGAGGTGTACCGTTCCTGGGCAAGCACAGATCCCCAGTGCTGTTGTGCCTGTGCATAGGCTGCACGGGGACAGTGAAGAGCAGCACGAGCTTTCAGGGCTGGCACCTTCCTTGTCGGACAAGGAGCCGGACATTTGCCTTTTCAGAAAAATGCTATACCGAGAACGGACACCGAGAGGTGTACCGATCCTGGGCAAGCACAGATCCCCAATGCTGTTGTGCCTGTGCATAGGCTGCACGGGGACAGTGAAGAGCAGCACGAGCTTTCAGGGCTGGCACCTTCCTTGTGGGACTAGGAGCCGGACGTTTGCCTTTTCGGAAAGAGGCTCTGCTGACAATGAACACCGTGAGGTGTACCGTTCCTGGGAAGGCGCAGATCCCCAGTGCTGTTGTGCCTGTGCATAGGCTGCACGGGGACAGTGAAGAGCAGCACGAGCTTTCAGGGCTGGCACCTTCCTTGTGGGACAAGGAGCCGGACGTTTGCCTTTTCAGAAAAATGCTATACCGAGAACCGACACCGTGAGGTGTACCGATCCTGGGCAAGCACAGATCCCCAGTGCTGTTGTGCCTGTGCATAGGCTGCACGGGGACAGTGAAGAGCAGCACGAGCTTTCAGGGCTGGCACCTTCCTTGTCGGACAAGGAGCCGGACATTTGCCTTTTCAGAAAAATGCTATACCGAGAACGGACACCGAGAGGTGTACCGATCCTGGGCAAGCACAGATCCCCAATGCTGTTGTGCCTGTGCATAGGCTGCACGGGGACAGTGAAGAGCAGCACGAGCTTTCAGGGCTGGCACCTTCCTTGTGGGACTAGGAGCCGGACGTTTGCCTTTTCGGAAAGAGGCTCTGCTGACAATGAACACCGTGAGGTGTACCGATCCTGGGCAAGCACAGATCCCCAGTGCTGTTGTGCCTGTGCATAGGCTGCACGGGGACAGTGAAGAGCAGCACGAGCTTTCAGGGCTGGCACCTTCCTTGTGGCACAAGGAGCCGGACGTTTGCCTTTTCAGAAAAATGCTATACCGAGAACCGACACCGTGAGGTGTACCGATCCTGGGCAAGCACAGATCCCCAATACTGTTGTGCCTGTGCTTAGGCTGCACGGGGACATTGAAGAGCAGCAAGAGCTTTCAGGGCTGGCACCTTCCTTGTGGGACAAGGAGCCGGACGTTTGCCTTTTCGGAAGAGCCTCTGCCGAGAACGAACACCGTGAGGTGTACCGATCCTGGGCAAGCACAGATCCCCAGTGCTGTTGTGCCTGTGCATAGGCTGCACGGGGACAGTGAAGAGCAGCACGAGCTTTCAGGGCTGGCACCTTCCTTGTGGCACAAGGAGCCGGACGTTTGCCTTTTCAGAAAAATTCTATACCGAGAACGGACACCGAGAGGTGTACCGTTCCTGGGCAAGCACAGATCCCCAGTGCTGTTGTGCCTGTGCATAGGCTGCACGGGGACAGTGAAGAGCAGCACGAGCTTTCAGGGCTGGCACCTTCCTTGTCGGACAAGGAGCCGGACATTTGCCTTTTCAGAAAAATGCTATACCGAGAACGGACACCGAGAGGTGTACCGATCCTGGGCAAGCACAGATCCCCAATGCTGTTGTGCCTGTGCATAGGCTGCACGGGGACAGTGAAGAGCAGCACGAGCTTTCAGGGCTGGCACCTTCCTTGTGGGACTAGGAGCCGGACGTTTGCCTTTTCGGAAAGAGGCTCTGCTGACAATGAACACCGTGAGGTGTACCGTTCCTGGGAAGGCGCAGATCCCCAGTGCTGTTGTGCCTGTGCATAGGCTGCACGGGGACAGTGAAGAGCAGCACGAGCTTTCAGGGCTGGCACCTTCCTTGTGGGACAAGGAGCCGGATGTTTGCCTTTTCAGAAAAATGCTATACCGAGAACCGACACCGTGAGGTGTACCGATCCTGGGCAAGCACAGATCCCCAATACTGTTGTGCCTGTGCTTAGGCTGCACGGGGACATTGAAGAGCAGCAAGAGCTTTCAGGGCTGGCACCTTCCTTGTGGGACAAGGAGCCGGACGTTTGCCTTTTCAGAAAAATGCTATACCGAGAACCGACACCGTGAGGTGTACCGATCCTGGGCAAGCACAGATCCCCAATGCTGTTGTGCCTGTGCTTAGGCTGCACGGGGACAGTGAAGAGCAGCAAGAGCTTTCAGGGCTGGCACCTTCCTTGTGGGACAAGGAGCCGGACGTTTGCCTTTTCGGAAGAGCCTCTGCCGAGAACGAACACCGTGAGGTGTACCGATCCTGGGCAAGCACAGATCCCCAGTGCTGTTGTGCCTGTGCATAGGCTGCACGGGGACAGTGAAGAGCAGCACGAGCTTTCAGGGCTGGCACCTTCCTTGTCGGACAAGGAGCCGGACATTTGCCTTTTCAGAAAAATGCTATACCGAGAACGGACACCGAGAGGTGTACCGATCCTGGGCAAGCACAGATCCCCAATGCTGTTGTGCCTGTGCATAGGCTGCACGGGGACAGTGAAGAGCAGCACGAGCTTTCAGGGCTGGCACCTTCCTTGTGGGACTAGGAGCCGGACGTTTGCCTTTTCGGAAAGAGGCTCTGCTGACAATGAACACCGTGAGGTGTACCGATCCTGGGCAAGCACAGATCCCCAGTGCTGTTGTGCCTGTGCATAGGCTGCACGGGGACAGTGAAGAGCAGCAAGAGCTTTCAGGGCTGGCACCTTCCTTGTGGCACAAGGAGCCGGACGTTTGCCTTTTCGGAAAGAGGCTCTCCGGAGAACGAACACCGTGAGGTGTACCGTTCCTGGGAAGGCACAGATCCCCAGTGCTGTTGTGCCTGTGCATAGGCTGCACGGGGACAGTGAAGAGCAGCAAGAGCTTTCAGGGCTGGCACCTTCCTTGTGGGACAAGGAGCCGGACGTTTGCCTTTTCGGAGAGAGGCTCTGCTGACAATGAACACCGTGAGGTGTACCGATCCTGGGCAAGCACAGATCCCCAGTGCTGTTGTGCCTGTGCATAGGCTGCACGGGGACAGTGAAGAGCAGCACGAGCTTTCAGGGCTGGCACCTTCCTTGTGGGACTAGGAGCCGGACGTTTGCCTTTTCAGAGAAATGCTATACCGAGAATGGACACCGAGAGGTGTACCGATCCTGGGCAAGCACAGATCCCCAATGCTGTTGTGCCTGTGCATAGGCTGCACGGGGACAGTGAAGAGCAGCAAGAGCTTTCAGGGCTGGCACCTTCCTTGTCGGACAAGGAGCCGGACGTTTGCCTTTTCAGAAAAATGCTATACCGAGAACGGACACCGAGAGGTGTACAGATCCTGGGCAAGCACAGATCCCCAGTGCTGTTGTGCCTGTGCATAGGCTGCACGGGGACAGTGAAGAGCAGCAAGAGCTTTCAGGGCTGGCACCTTCCTTGTGGGACAAGGAGCCGGACGTTTGCCTTTTCGGAGAGAGGCTCTGCTGACAATGAACACCGTGAGGTGTACCGATCCTGGGCAAGCACAGATCCCCAGTGCTGTTGTGCCTGTGCATAGGCTGCACGGGGACAGTGAAGAGCAGCACGAGCTTTCAGGGCTGGCACCTTCCTTGTGGGACTAGGAGCCGGACGTTTGCCTTTTCGGAAAGAGGCTCTGCTGACAATGAACACCGTGAGGTGTACCGATCCTGGGCAAGCACAGATCCCCAATGCTGTTGTGCCTGTGCATAGGCTGCACGGGGACAGTGAAGAGCAGCAAGAGCTTTCAGGGCTGGCACCTTCCTTGTGGGACAAGGAGCCGGACGTTTGCATTTTCGGAAAGAGGCTCTCCGGAGAACGAACACCGTGAGGTGTACCGTTCCTGGGCAAGCACAGATCCCCAGTGCTGTTGTGCCTGTGCATAGGCTGCACGGGGACAGTGAAGAGCAGCACGAGCTTTCAGGGCTGGCACCTTCCTTGTGGGACAAGGAGCCGGACGTTTGCCTTTTCAGAAAAATGCTATACCGAGAACGGACACCGAGAGGTGTACAGATCCTGGGCAAGCACAGATCCCCAATGCTGTAGTGCCTGTGCATAGGCTGCACGGGGACAGTGAAGAGCAGCACGAGCTTTCAGGGCTGGCACCTTCCTTGTGGGACAAGGAGCCGGACGTTTGCCTTTTCGGAAAGAGGCTCTGCTGACAATGAACACCGTGAGGTGTACCGATCCTGGGCAAGCACAGATCCCCAGTGCTGTTGTGCCTGTGCATAGGCTGCACGGGGACAGTGAAGAGCAGCACGAGCTTTCAGGGCTGGCACCTTCCTTGTGGGACTAGGAGCCGGACGTTTGCCTTTTCAGAAAAATGCGATACCGAGAACGGACACCGAGAGGTGTACCGATCCTGGGCAAGCACAGATCCCCAATGCTGTTGTGCCTGTGCATAGGCTGCACGGGGACAGTGAAGAGCAGCAAGAGCTTTCAGGAGTGGCACCTTCCTTGTGGGACAAGGAGCCGGACGTTTGCATTTTCGGAAAGAGGCTCTCCGGAGAACGAACACCGTGAGGTGTACCGTTCCTGGGAAGGCACAGATCCCCAGTGCTGTTGTGCCTGTGCATAGGCTGCACGGGGACAGTGAAGAGCAGCAAGAGCTTTCAGGGCTGGCACCTTCCTTTTCGGACAAGGAGCCGGACGTTTGCATTTTCGGAAGAGCCTCTGCCGAGAACGAACACCGTGAGGTGTACCGTTCCTGGGAAGGCACAGATCCCCAGTGCTGTTGTGCCTGTGCATAGGCTGCACGGGGACAGTGAAGAGCAGCAAGAGCTTTCAGGGCTGGCACCTTCCTTGTGGGACAAGGAGCCGGACGTTTGCCTTTTCGGAGAGAGGCTCTGCTGACAATGAACACCGTGAGGTGTACCGATCCTGGGCAAGCACAGATCCCCAGTGCTGTTGTGCCTGTGCATAGGCTGCAAGGGGACAGTGAAGAGCAGCACGAGCTTTCAGGGCTGGCACCTTCCTTGTCGGACAAGGAGCCGGACGTTTGCCTTTTAGGAAAGAGGCTCTGCTGACAATGAACACCGTGAGGTGTACCGATCCTGGGCAAGCACAGATCCCCAGTGCTGTTGTGCCTGTGCATAGGCTGCACGGGGACAGTGAAGAGCAGCACGAGCTTTCAGGGCTGGCACCTTCCTTGTGGGACTAGGAGCCGGACGTTTGCCTTTTCGGAAAGAGGCTCTGCTGACAATGAACACCGTGAGGTGTACCGATCCTGGGCAAGCACAGATCCCCAATGCTGTTGTGCCTGTGCATAGGCTGCACGGGGACAGTGAAGAGCAGCACGAGCTTTCAGGGCTGGCACCTTCCTTGTGGCACAAGGAGCCGGACGTTTGCATTTTTGGAAGAGCCTCTGCCGAGAACGAATACCGTGAGGTGTACCGTTCCTGGGCAAGCACAGATCCCCAATGCTGTTGTGCCTGTGCATAGGCTGCACGGGGACAGTGAAGAGCAGCAAGAGCTTTCAGGGCTGGCACCTTCCTTGTGGGACAAGGAGCCGGACGTTTGCATTTTCGGAAAGAGGCTCTCCGGAGAACGAACACCGTGAGGTGTACCGTTCCTGGGCAAGCACAGATCCCCAGTGCTGTTGTGCCTGTGCATAGGCTGCACGGGGACAGTGAAGAGCAGCACGAGCTTTCAGGGCTGGCACCTTCCTTGTGGGACTAGGAGGCGGACGTTTGCCTTTTCAGAAAAATGCTATACCGAGAACGGACACCGAGAGGTGTACAGATCCTGGGCAAGCACAGATCCCCAATGCTGTTGTGCCTGTGCATAGGCTGCACGGGGACAGTGAAGAGCAGCACGAGCTTTCAGGGCTGGCACCTTCCTTGTGGGACAAGGAGCCGGACGTTTGCCTTTTCGGAAAGAGGCTCTGCTGACAATGAACACCGTGAGGTGTACCGATCCTGGGCAAGCACAGATCCCCAGTGCTGTTGTGCCTGTGCATAGGCTGCACGGGGACAGTGAAGAGCAGCACGAGCTTTCAGGGCTGGCACCTTCCTTGTGGGACTAGGAGCCGGACGTTTGCCTTTTCAGAAAAATGCTATACCGAGAACGGACACCGAGAGGTGTACCGTTCCTGGGCAAGCACAGATCCCCAGTGCTGTTGTGCCTGTGCATAGGCTGCACGGGGACAGTGAAGAGCAGCACGAGCTTTCAGGGCTGGCACCTTCCTTGTGGGACAAGGAGCCGGACGTTTGCATTTTCGGAAAGAGGCTCTCCGGAGAACGAACACCGTGAGGTGTACCGTTCCTGGGAAGGCACAGATCCCCAGTGCTGTTGTGCCTGTGCATAGGCTGCATGGGGACAGTGAAGAGCAGCACGAGCTTTCAGGGCTGGCACCTTCCTTGTGGGACAAGGAGCCGGACGTTTGCATTTTCGGAAGAGCCTCTGCCGAGAACGAACACCGTGAGGTGTACCGATCCTGGGCAAGCACAGATCCCCAGTGCTGTTGTGCCTGTGCATAGGCTGCACGGGGACAGTGAAGAGCAGCACGAGCTTTCAGGGCTGGCACCTTCCTTGTGGCACAAGGAGCCGGACGTTTGCCTTTTCAGAAAAATTCTATACCGAGAACGGACACCGTGAGGTGTACCGTTCCTGGGAAGGCACAGATCCCCAGTGCTGTTGTGCCTGTGCATAGGCTGCACGGGGACAGTGAAGAGCAGCAAGAGCTTTCAGGGCTGGCACCTTCCTTGTGGGACAAGGAGCCGGACGTTTGCCTTTTCGGAGAGAGGCTCTGCTGACAATGAACACCGTGAGGTGTACCGATCCTGGGCAAGCACAGATCCGCAATGCTGTTGTGCCTGTGCATAGGCTGCACGGGGACAGTGAAGAGCAGCACGAGCTTTCAGGGCTGGCACCTTCCTTCTGGGACTAGGAGGCGGACGTTTGCCTTTTCAGAAAAATGCTATACCGAGAACGGACACCGAGAGGTGTACCGATCCTGGGCAAGCACAGATCCCCAATGCTGTTGTGCCTGTGCATAGGCTGCACGGGGACAGTGAAGAGCAGCAAGAGCTTTCAGGGCTGGCACCTTCCTTGTGGGACAAGGAGCCGGACGTTTGCCTTTTCGGAGAGAGGCTCTGCTGACAATGAACACCGTGAGGTGTACCGATCCTGGGCAAGCACAGATCCCCAGTGCAGTTGTGCCTGTGCATAGGCTGCACGGGGACAGTGAAGAGCAGCACGAGCTTTCAGGGCTGGCACCTTCCTTGTGGGACTAGGAGGCGGACGTTTGCCTTTTCAGAAAAATGCTATACCGAGAACGGACACCGAGAGGTGTACCGATCCTGGGCAAGCACAGATCCGCAATGCTGTTGTGCCTGTGCATAGGCTGCACGGGGACAGTGAAGAGCAGCAAGAGCTTTCAGGGCTGGCACCTTCCTTGTGGGACAAGGAGCCGGACGTTTGCCTTTTCGGAGAGAGGCTCTGCTGACAATGAACACCGTGAGGTGTACCGATCCTGGGCAAGCACAGATCCCCAATGCTGTTGTGCCTGTGCATAGGCTGCACGGGGACAGTGAAGAGCAGCAAGAGCTTTCAGGGCTGGCACCTTCCTTGTCGGACAAGGAGCCGGACGTTTGCCTTTTCAGAAAAATGCTATACCGAGAACGGACACCGTGAGGTGTACAGATCCTGGGCAAGCACAGATCCCCAGTGCTGTAGTGCCTGTGCATAGGCTGCACGGGGACAGTGAAGAGCAGCAAGAGCTTTCAGGGCTGGCACCTTCCTTGTGGGACAAGGAGCCGGACGTTTGCCTTTTCGGAAAGAGGCTCTGCTGACAATGAACACCGTGAGGTGTACCGATCCTGGGCAAGCACAGATCCCCAGTGCTGTTGTGCCTGTGCATAGGCTGCACGGGGACAGTGAAGAGCAGCACGAGCTTTCAGGGCTGGCACCTTCCTTGTGGGACTAGGAGCCGGACGTTTGCCTTTTCAGAAAAATGCTATACCGAGAACGGACACCGAGAGGTGTACCGATCCTGGGCAAGCACAGATCCCCAATGCTGTTGTGCCTGTGCATAGGCTGCACGGGGACAGTGAAGAGCAGCACGAGCTTTCAGGGCTGGCACCTTCCTTGTGGGACTAGGAGCCGGACGTTTGCCTTTTCAGAAAAATGCTATACCGAGAACGGACACCGAGAGGTGTACAGATCCTGGGCAAGCACAGATCCCCAATGCTGTTGTGCCTGTGCATAGGCTGCACGGGGACAGTGAAGAGCAGCACGAGCTTTCAGGGCTGGCACCTTCCTTGTGGGACAAGGAGCCGGACGTTTGCCTTTTCGGAGAGAGGCTCTGCTGACAATGAACACCGTGAGGTGTACCGATCCTGGGCAAGCACAGATCCCCAGTGCTGTTGTGCCTGTGCATAGGCTGCACAGGGACAGTGAAGAGCAGCAAGAGCTTTCAGGGCTGGCACCTTCCTTGTGGGACTAGGAGCCGGACGTTTGCATTTTCGGAAAGAGGCTCTCCGGAGAACGAACACCGTGAGGTGTACCGATCCTGGGCAAGCACAGATCCCCAATGCTGTTGTGCCTGTGCATAGGCTGCACGGGGACAGTGAAGAGCAGCACGAGCTTTCAGGGCTGGCACCTTCCTTGTGGGACAAGGAGCCGGACGTTTGCCTTTTCGGAAAGAGGCTCTGCCGAGAACGAACACCGTGAGGTGTACCGTTCCTGGGCAAGCACAGATCCCCAGTGCTGTTGTGCCTGTGCATAGGCTGCACGGGGACAGTGAAGAGCAGCACGAGCTTTCAGGGCTGGCACCTTCCTTGTGGGACTAGGAGCCGGACGTTTGCCTTTTCAGAAAAATTCTATACCGAGAACGGACACCGAGAGTTGTACCGTTCCTGGGCAAGCACAGATCCCCAGTGCTGTTGTGCCTGTGCATAGGCTGCACGGGGACAGTGAAGAGCAGCACGAGCTTTCAGGGCTGGCACCTTCCTTGTCGGACAAGGAGCCGGACGTTTGCCTTTTCAGAAAAATGCTATACCGAGAACGGACACCGAGAGGTGTACCGTTCCTGGGCAAGCACAGATCCCCAGTGCTGTAGTGCCTGTGCATAGGCTGCACGGGGACAGTGAAGAGCAGCAAGAGCTTTCAGGGCTGGCACCTTCCTTGTGGGACAAGGAGCCGGACGTTTGCCTTTTCGGAGAGAGGCTCTGCTGACAATGAACACCGTGAGGTGTACCGATCCTGGGCAAGCACAGATCCCCACTGCTGTTGTGCCTGTGCATAGGCTGCACGGGGACAGTGAAGAGCAGCAAGAGCTTTCAGGGCTGGCACCTTCCTTGTGGGACAAGGAGCCGGACGTTTGCCTTTTCGGAGAGAGGCTCTGCTGACAATGAACACCGTGAGGTGTACCGATCCTGGGCAAGCACAGATCCGCAATGCTGTTGTGCCTGTGCATAGGCTGCACGGGGACAGTGAAGAGCAGCAAGAGCTTTCAGGGCTGGCACCTTCCTTGTCGGACAAGGAACCGGACGTTTGCATTTTCGGAAGAGCCTCTGCCGAGAACGAACACCGTGAGGTGTACCGTTCCTGGGCAAGCACAGATCCCCAATGCTGTTGTGCCTGTGCATAGGCTGCACGGGGACAGTGAAGAGCAGCACGAGCTTTCAGGGCTGGCACCTTCCTTGTGGCACAAGGAGCCGGACGTTTGCATTTTCGGAAAGAGGCTCTCCGGAGAACGAACACCGTGAGGTGTACCGTTCCTGGGCAAGCACAGATCCCCAGTGCTGTTGTGCCTGTGCATAGGCTGCACGGGGACAGTGAAGAGCAGCACGAGCTTTCAGGGCTGGCACCTTCCTTGTGGGACTAGGAGCCGGACGTTTGCCTTTTCAGAAAAATGCTATACCGAGAACGGACACCGAGAGGTGTACAGATCCTGGGCAAGCACAGATCCCCAATGCTGTTGTGCCTGTGCATAGGCTGCACGGGGACAGTGAAGAGCAGCACGAGCTTTCAGGGCTGGCACCTTCCTTGTGGGACAAGGAGCCGGACGTTTGCCTTTTCGGAAAGAGGCTCTGCTGACAATGAACACCGTGAGGTGTACCGATCCTGGGCAAGCACAGATCCCCAGTGCTGTTGTGCCTGTGCATAGGCTGCACGGGGACAGTGAAGAGCAGCACGAGCTTTCAGGGCTGGCACCTTCCTTGTGGGACTAGGAGGCGGACGTTTGCCTTTTCAGAAAAATGCTATACCGAGAACGGACACCGAGAGGTGTACAGATCCTGGGCAAGCACAGATCCCCAATGCTGTTGTGCCTGTGCATAGGCTGCACGGGGACAGTGAAGAGCAGCACGAGCTTTCAGGGCTGGCACCTTCCTTGTGGGACAAGGAGCCGGACGTTTGCATTTTCGGAAAGAGGCTCTCCGGAGAACGAACACCGTGAGGTGTACTGTTCCTGGGAAGGCACAGATCCCCAGTGCTGTTGTGCCTGTGCATAGGCTGCACGGGGACAGTGAAGAGCAGCAAGAGCTTTCAGGGCTGGCACCTTCCTTGTGGGACAAGGAGCCGGACGTTTGCCTTTTCGGAAGAGCCTCTGCCGAGAACGAACACCGTGAGGTGTACCGATCCTGGGCAAGCACAGATCCCCAGTGCTGTTGTGCCTGTGCATAGGCTGCACGGGGACAGTGAAGAGCAGCACGAGCTTTCAGGGCTGGCACCTTCCTTGTGGGACAAGGAGCCGGACGTTTGCCTTTTCAGAAAAATGCTATACCGAGAACCGACACCGTGAGGTGTACCGATCCTGGGCAAGCACAGATCCCCAATGCTGTTGTGCCTGTGCATAGGCTGCACGGGGACAGTGAAGAGCAGCAAGAGCTTTCAGGGCTGGCACCTTCCTTGTGGGACAAGGAGCCGGACGTTTGCCTTTTCGGAAGAGCCTCTGCCGAGAACGAACACCGTGAGGTGTACCGATCCTGGGCAAGCACAGATCCCCAGTGCTGTTGTGCCTGTGCATAGGCTGCACGGGGACAGTGAAGAGCAGCACGAGCTTTCAGGGCTGGCACCTTCCTTGTGGCACAAGGAGCCGGACGTTTGCCTTTTCAGAAAAATTCTATACCGAGAACGGACACCGAGAGGTGTACCGTTCCTGGGCAAGCACAGATCCCCAGTGCTGTTGTGCCTGTGCATAGGCTGCACGGGGACAGTGAAGAGCAGCACGAGCTTTCAGGGCTGGCACCTTCCTTGTCGGACAAGGAGCCGGACATTTGCCTTTTCAGAAAAATGCTATACCGAGAACGGACACCGAGAGGTGTACCGATCCTGGGCAAGCACAGATCCCCAATGCTGTTGTGCCTGTGCATAGGCTGCACGGGGACAGTGAAGAGCAGCACGAGCTTTCAGGGCTGGCACCTTCCTTGTGGGACTAGGAGCCGGACGTTTGCCTTTTCGGAAAGAGGCTCTGCTGACAATGAACACCGTGAGGTGTACCGATCCTGGGCAAGCACAGATCCCCAGTGCTGTTGTGCCTGTGCATAGGCTGCACGGGGACAGTGAAGAGCAGCACGAGCTTTCAGGGCTGGCACCTTCCTTGTGGCACAAGGAGCCGGACGTTTGCCTTTTCAGAAAAATGCTATACCGAGAACCGACACCGTGAGGTGTACCGATCCTGGGCAAGCACAGATCCCCAATACTGTTGTGCCTGTGCTTAGGCTGCACGGGGACATTGAAGAGCAGCAAGAGCTTTCAGGGCTGGCACCTTCCTTGTGGGACAAGGAGCCGGACGTTTGCCTTTTCGGAAGAGCCTCTGCCGAGAACGAACACCGTGAGGTGTACCGATCCTGGGCAAGCACAGATCCCCAGTGCTGTTGTGCCTGTGCATAGGCTGCACGGGGACAGTGAAGAGCAGCACGAGCTTTCAGGGCTGGCACCTTCCTTGTGGCACAAGGAGCCGGACGTTTGCCTTTTCAGAAAAATTCTATACCGAGAACGGACACCGAGAGGTGTACCGTTCCTGGGCAAGCACAGATCCCCAGTGCTGTTGTGCCTGTGCATAGGCTGCACGGGGACAGTGAAGAGCAGCACGAGCTTTCAGGGCTGGCACCTTCCTTGTCGGACAAGGAGCCGGACATTTGCCTTTTCAGAAAAATGCTATACCGAGAACGGACACCGAGAGGTGTACCGATCCTGGGCAAGCACAGATCCCCAATGCTGTTGTGCCTGTGCATAGGCTGCACGGGGACAGTGAAGAGCAGCACGAGCTTTCAGGGCTGGCACCTTCCTTGTGGGACTAGGAGCCGGACGTTTGCCTTTTCGGAAAGAGGCTCTGCTGACAATGAACACCGTGAGGTGTACCGTTCCTGGGAAGGCGCAGATCCCCAGTGCTGTTGTGCCTGTGCATAGGCTGCACGGGGACAGTGAAGAGCAGCACGAGCTTTCAGGGCTGGCACCTTCCTTGTGGGACAAGGAGCCGGACGTTTGCCTTTTCAGAAAAATGCTATACCGAGAACCGACACCGTGAGGTGTACCGATCCTGGGCAAGCACAGATCCCCAATACTGTTGTGCCTGTGCTTAGGCTGCACGGGGACATTGAAGAGCAGCAAGAGCTTTCAGGGCTGGCACCTTCCTTGTGGGACAAGGAGCCGGACGTTTGCCTTTTCAGAAAAATGCTATACCGAGAACCGACACCGTGAGGTGTACCGATCCTGGGCAAGCACAGATCCCCAATGCTGTTGTGCCTGTGCTTAGGCTGCACGGGGACAGTGAAGAGCAGCAAGAGCTTTCAGGGCTGGCACCTTCCTTGTGGGACAAGGAGCCGGACGTTTGCCTTTTCGGAAGAGCCTCTGCCGAGAACGAACACCGTGAGGTGTACCGATCCTGGGCAAGCACAGATCCCCAGTGCTGTTGTGCCTGTGCATAGGCTGCACGGGGACAGTGAAGAGCAGCACGAGCTTTCAGGGCTGGCACCTTCCTTGTCGGACAAGGAGCCGGACATTTGCCTTTTCAGAAAAATGCTATACCGAGAACGGACACCGAGAGGTGTACCGATCCTGGGCAAGCACAGATCCCCAATGCTGTTGTGCCTGTGCATAGGCTGCACGGGGACAGTGAAGAGCAGCACGAGCTTTCAGGGCTGGCACCTTCCTTGTGGGACTAGGAGCCGGACGTTTGCCTTTTCGGAAAGAGGCTCTGCTGACAATGAACACCGTGAGGTGTACCGATCCTGGGCAAGCACAGATCCCCAGTGCTGTTGTGCCTGTGCATAGGCTGCACGGGGACAGTGAAGAGCAGCAAGAGCTTTCAGGGCTGGCACCTTCCTTGTGGCACAAGGAGCCGGACGTTTGCCTTTTCGGAAAGAGGCTCTCCGGAGAACGAACACCGTGAGGTGTACCGTTCCTGGGAAGGCACAGATCCCCAGTGCTGTTGTGCCTGTGCATAGGCTGCACGGGGACAGTGAAGAGCAGCAAGAGCTTTCAGGGCTGGCACCTTCCTTGTGGGACAAGGAGCCGGACGTTTGCCTTTTCGGAGAGAGGCTCTGCTGACAATGAACACCGTGAGGTGTACCGATCCTGGGCAAGCACAGATCCCCAGTGCTGTTGTGCCTGTGCATAGGCTGCACGGGGACAGTGAAGAGCAGCACGAGCTTTCAGGGCTGGCACCTTCCTTGTGGGACTAGGAGCCGGACGTTTGCCTTTTCAGAGAAATGCTATACCGAGAATGGACACCGAGAGGTGTACCGATCCTGGGCAAGCACAGATCCCCAATGCTGTTGTGCCTGTGCATAGGCTGCACGGGGACAGTGAAGAGCAGCAAGAGCTTTCAGGGCTGGCACCTTCCTTGTCGGACAAGGAGCCGGACGTTTGCCTTTTCAGAAAAATGCTATACCGAGAACGGACACCGAGAGGTGTACAGATCCTGGGCAAGCACAGATCCCCAGTGCTGTAGTGCCTGTGCATAGGCTGCACGGGGACAGTGAAGAGCAGCAAGAGCTTTCAGGGCTGGCACCTTCCTTGTGGGACAAGGAGCCGGACGTTTGCCTTTTCGGAGAGAGGCTCTGCTGACAATGAACACCGTGAGGTGTACCGATCCTGGGCAAGCACAGATCCCCAGTGCTGTTGTGCCTGTGCATAGGCTGCACGGGGACAGTGAAGAGCAGCACGAGCTTTCAGGGCTGGCACCTTCCTTGTGGGACTAGGAGCCGGACGTTTGCCTTTTCGGAAAGAGGCTCTGCTGACAATGAACACCGTGAGGTGTACCGATCCTGGGCAAGCACAGATCCCCAATGCTGTTGTGCCTGTGCATAGGCTGCACGGGGACAGTGAAGAGCAGCAAGAACTTTCAGGGCTGGCACCTTCCTTGTGGGACAAGGAGCCGGACGTTTGCATTTTCGGAAAGAGGCTCTCCGGAGAACGAACACCGTGAGGTGTACCGTTCCTGGGCAAGCACAGATCCCCAGTGCTGTTGTGCCTGTGCATAGGCTGCACGGGGACAGTGAAGAGCAGCACGAGCTTTCAGGGCTGGCACCTTCCTTGTGGGACAAGGAGCCGGACGTTTGCCTTTTCAGAAAAATGCTATACCGAGAACGGACACCGAGAGGTGTACAGATCCTGGGCAAGCACAGATCCCCAATGCTGTAGTGCCTGTGCATAGGCTGCACGGGGACAGTGAAGAGCAGCACGAGCTTTCAGGGCTGGCACCTTCCTTGTGGGACAAGGAGCCGGACGTTTGCCTTTTCGGAAAGAGGCTCTGCTGACAATGAACACCGTGAGGTGTACCGATCCTGGGCAAGCACAGATCCCCAGTGCTGTTGTGCCTGTGCATAGGCTGCACGGGGACAGTGAAGAGCAGCACGAGCTTTCAGGGCTGGCACCTTCCTTGTGGGACTAGGAGCCGGACGTTTGCCTTTTCAGAAAAATGCGATACCGAGAACGGACACCGAGAGGTGTACAGATCCTGGGCAAGCACAGATCCCCAATGCTGTTGTGCCTGTGCATAGGCTGCACGGGGACAGTGAAGAGCAGCAAGAGCTTTCAGGAGTGGCACCTTCCTTGTGGGACAAGGAGCCGGACGTTTGCATTTTCGGAAAGAGGCTCTCCGGAGAACGAACACCGTGAGGTGTACCGTTCCTGGGAAGGCACAGATCCCCAGTGCTGTTGTGCCTGTGCATAGGCTGCACGGGGACAGTGAAGAGCAGCAAGAGCTTTCAGGGCTGGCACCTTCCTTTTCGGACAAGGAGCCGGACGTTTGCATTTTCGGAAGAGCCTCTGCCGAGAACGAACACCGTGAGGTGTACCGTTCCTGGGAAGGCACAGATCCCCAGTGCTGTTGTGCCTGTGCATAGGCTGCACGGGGACAGTGAAGAGCAGCAAGAGCTTTCAGGGCTGGCACCTTCCTTGTGGGACAAGGAGCCGGACGTTTGCCTTTTCGGAGAGAGGCTCTGCTGACAATGAACACCGTGAGGTGTACCGATCCTGGGCAAGCACAGATCCCCAGTGCTGTTGTGCCTGTGCATAGGCTGCAAGGGGACAGTGAAGAGCAGCACGAGCTTTCAGGGCTGGCACCTTCCTTGTCGGACAAGGAGCCGGACGTTTGCCTTTTAGGAAAGAGGCTCTGCTGACAATGAACACCGTGAGGTGTACCGATCCTGGGCAAGCACAGATCCCCAGTGCTGTTGTGCCTGTGCATAGGCTGCACGGGGACAGTGAAGAGCAGCACGAGCTTTCAGGGCTGGCACCTTCCTTGTGGGACTAGGAGCCGGACGTTTGCCTTTTCGGAAAGAGGCTCTGCTGACAATGAACACCGTGAGGTGTACCGATCCTGGGCAAGCACAGATCCCCAATGCTGTTGTGCCTGTGCATAGGCTGCACGGGGACAGTGAAGAGCAGCACGAGCTTTCAGGGCTGGCACCTTCCTTGTGGCACAAGGAGCCGGACGTTTGCATTTTTGGAAGAGCCTCTGCCGAGAACGAATACCGTGAGGTGTACCGTTCCTGGGCAAGCACAGATCCCCAATGCTGTTGTGCCTGTGCATAGGCTGCACGGGGACAGTGAAGAGCAGCAAGAGCTTTCAGGGCTGGCACCTTCCTTGTGGGACAAGGAGCCGGACGTTTGCATTTTCGGAAAGAGGCTCTCCGGAGAACGAACACCGTGAGGTGTACCGTTCCTGGGCAAGCACAGATCCCCAGTGCTGTTGTGCCTGTGCATAGGCTGCACGGGGACAGTGAAGAGCAGCAAGAGCTTTCAGGGCTGGCACCTTCCTTGTGGCACAAGGAGCCGGACGTTTGCCTTTTCGGAGAGAGGTTCTGCTGACAATGAACACCGTGAGGTGTACCGATCCTGGGCAAGCACAGATCCCCAGTGCTGTTGTGCCTGTGCATAGGCTGCACGGGGACAGTGAAGAGCAGCACGAGCTTTCAGGGCTGGCACCTTCCTTGTGGGACTAGGAGCCGGACGTTTGCCTTTTCAGAAAAATTCTATACCGAGAATGGACACCGAGAGGTGTACCGATCCTGGGCAAGCACAGATCCCCAATGCTGTTGTGCCTGAGCATAGGCTGCACGGGGACAGTGAAGAGCAGCAAGAGCTTTCAGGGCTGGCACCTTCCTTGTGGCACAAGGAGCCGGACGTTTGCCTTTTCAGAAAAATGCTATGCCGAGAACGGACACCGAGAGGTGTACCGTTCCTGGGCAGGCACAGATCCCCAGTGCTGTTGTGCCTGTGCATAGGCTGCACGGGGACAGTGAAGAGCAGCACAAGCTTTCAGGGCTGGCACCTTCCTTGTGGGACTAGGAGCCGGACGTTTGCCTTTTCGGAAAGAGGCTCTGCTGACAATGAACACCGTGAGGTGTACCGATCCTGGGCAAGCACAGATCCCCAATGCTGTTGTGCCTGTGCATAGGCTGCACGGGGACAGTGAAGAGCAGCACGAGCTTTCAGGGCTGGCACCTTCCTTGTGGGACTAGGAGCCGGACGTTTGCCTTTTCAGAAAAATGCTATACCGAGAACGGACACCGAGAGGTGTACCGATCCTGGGCAAGCACAGATCCCCAATGCTGTTGTGCCTGTGCATAGGCTGCACGGGGACAGTGAAGAGCAGCACGAGCTTTCAGGGCTGGCACCTTCCTTGTGGGACTAGGAGCCGGACGTTTGCCTTTTCGGAAAGAGGCTCTGCTGACAATGAACACCGTGAGGTGTACCGTTCCTGGGAAGGCGCAGATCCCCAGTGCTGTTGTGCCTGTGCATAGGCTGCACGGGGACAGTGAAGAGCAGCACGAGCTTTCAGGGCTGGCACCTTCCTTGTGGGACAAGGAGCCGGACGTTTGCCTTTTCAGAAAAATGCTATACCGAGAACCGACACCGTGAGGTGTACCGATCCTGGGCAAGCACAGATCCCCAATACTGTTGTGCCTGTGCTTAGGCTGCACGGGGACATTGAAGAGCAGCAAGAGCTTTCAGGGCTGGCACCTTCCTTGTGGGACAAGGAGCCGGACGTTTGCCTTTTCAGAAAAATGCTATACCGAGAACCGACACCGTGAGGTGTACCGATCCTGGGCAAGCACAGATCCCCAATGCTGTTGTGCCTGTGCTTAGGCTGCACGGGGACAGTGAAGAGCAGCAAGAGCTTTCAGGGCTGGCACCTTCCTTGTGGGACAAGGAGCCGGACGTTTGCCTTTTCGGAAGAGCCTCTGCCGAGAACGAACACCGTGAGGTGTACCGATCCTGGGCAAGCACAGATCCCCAGTGCTGTTGTGCCTGTGCATAGGCTGCACGGGGACAGTGAAGAGCAGCACGAGCTTTCAGGGCTGGCACCTTCCTTGTCGGACAAGGAGCCGGACATTTGCCTTTTCAGAAAAATGCTATACCGAGAACGGACACCGAGAGGTGTACCGATCCTGGGCAAGCACAGATCCCCAATGCTGTTGTGCCTGTGCATAGGCTGCACGGGGACAGTGAAGAGCAGCACGAGCTTTCAGGGCTGGCACCTTCCTTGTGGGACTAGGAGCCGGACGTTTGCCTTTTCGGAAAGAGGCTCTGCTGACAATGAACACCGTGAGGTGTACCGATCCTGGGCAAGCACAGATCCCCAGTGCTGTTGTGCCTGTGCATAGGCTGCACGGGGACAGTGAAGAGCAGCAAGAGCTTTCAGGGCTGGCACCTTCCTTGTGGCACAAGGAGCCGGACGTTTGCCTTTTCGGAAAGAGGCTCTCCGGAGAACGAACACCGTGAGGTGTACCGTTCCTGGGAAGGCACAGATCCCCAGTGCTGTTGTGCCTGTGCATAGGCTGCACGGGGACAGTGAAGAGCAGCAAGAGCTTTCAGGGCTGGCACCTTCCTTGTGGGACAAGGAGCCGGACGTTTGCCTTTTCGGAGAGAGGCTCTGCTGACAATGAACACCGTGAGGTGTACCGATCCTGGGCAAGCACAGATCCCCAGTGCTGTTGTGCCTGTGCATAGGCTGCACGGGGACAGTGAAGAGCAGCACGAGCTTTCAGGGCTGGCACCTTCCTTGTGGGACTAGGAGCCGGACGTTTGCCTTTTCAGAGAAATGCTATACCGAGAATGGACACCGAGAGGTGTACCGATCCTGGGCAAGCACAGATCCCCAATGCTGTTGTGCCTGTGCATAGGCTGCACGGGGACAGTGAAGAGCAGCAAGAGCTTTCAGGGCTGGCACCTTCCTTGTCGGACAAGGAGCCGGACGTTTGCCTTTTCAGAAAAATGCTATACCGAGAACGGACACCGAGAGGTGTACAGATCCTGGGCAAGCACAGATCCCCAGTGCTGTAGTGCCTGTGCATAGGCTGCACGGGGACAGTGAAGAGCAGCAAGAGCTTTCAGGGCTGGCACCTTCCTTGTGGGACAAGGAGCCGGACGTTTGCCTTTTCGGAGAGAGGCTCTGCTGACAATGAACACCGTGAGGTGTACCGATCCTGGGCAAGCACAGATCCCCAGTGCTGTTGTGCCTGTGCATAGGCTGCACGGGGACAGTGAAGAGCAGCACGAGCTTTCAGGGCTGGCACCTTCCTTGTGGGACTAGGAGCCGGACGTTTGCCTTTTCGGAAAGAGGCTCTGCTGACAATGAACACCGTGAGGTGTACCGATCCTGGGCAAGCACAGATCCCCAATGCTGTTGTGCCTGTGCATAGGCTGCACGGGGACAGTGAAGAGCAGCAAGAACTTTCAGGGCTGGCACCTTCCTTGTGGGACAAGGAGCCGGACGTTTGCATTTTCGGAAAGAGGCTCTCCGGAGAACGAACACCGTGAGGTGTACCGTTCCTGGGCAAGCACAGATCCCCAGTGCTGTTGTGCCTGTGCATAGGCTGCACGGGGACAGTGAAGAGCAGCACGAGCTTTCAGGGCTGGCACCTTCCTTGTGGGACAAGGAGCCGGACGTTTGCCTTTTCAGAAAAATGCTATACCGAGAACGGACACCGAGAGGTGTACAGATCCTGGGCAAGCACAGATCCCCAATGCTGTAGTGCCTGTGCATAGGCTGCACGGGGACAGTGAAGAGCAGCACGAGCTTTCAGGGCTGGCACCTTCCTTGTGGGACAAGGAGCCGGACGTTTGCCTTTTCGGAAAGAGGCTCTGCTGACAATGAACACCGTGAGGTGTACCGATCCTGGGCAAGCACAGATCCCCAGTGCTGTTGTGCCTGTGCATAGGCTGCACGGGGACAGTGAAGAGCAGCACGAGCTTTCAGGGCTGGCACCTTCCTTGTGGGACTAGGAGCCGGACGTTTGCCTTTTCAGAAAAATGCGATACCGAGAACGGACACCGAGAGGTGTACAGATCCTGGGCAAGCACAGATCCCCAATGCTGTTGTGCCTGTGCATAGGCTGCACGGGGACAGTGAAGAGCAGCAAGAGCTTTCAGGAGTGGCACCTTCCTTGTGGGACAAGGAGCCGGACGTTTGCATTTTCGGAAAGAGGCTCTCCGGAGAACGAACACCGTGAGGTGTACCGTTCCTGGGAAGGCACAGATCCCCAGTGCTGTTGTGCCTGTGCATAGGCTGCACGGGGACAGTGAAGAGCAGCAAGAGCTTTCAGGGCTGGCACCTTCCTTTTCGGACAAGGAGCCGGACGTTTGCATTTTCGGAAGAGCCTCTGCCGAGAACGAACACCGTGAGGTGTACCGTTCCTGGGAAGGCACAGATCCCCAGTGCTGTTGTGCCTGTGCATAGGCTGCACGGGGACAGTGAAGAGCAGCAAGAGCTTTCAGGGCTGGCACCTTCCTTGTGGGACAAGGAGCCGGACGTTTGCCTTTTCGGAGAGAGGCTCTGCTGACAATGAACACCGTGAGGTGTACCGATCCTGGGCAAGCACAGATCCCCAGTGCTGTTGTGCCTGTGCATAGGCTGCAAGGGGACAGTGAAGAGCAGCACGAGCTTTCAGGGCTGGCACCTTCCTTGTCGGACAAGGAGCCGGACGTTTGCCTTTTAGGAAAGAGGCTCTGCTGACAATGAACACCGTGAGGTGTACCGATCCTGGGCAAGCACAGATCCCCAGTGCTGTTGTGCCTGTGCATAGGCTGCACGGGGACAGTGAAGAGCAGCACGAGCTTTCAGGGCTGGCACCTTCCTTGTGGGACTAGGAGCCGGACGTTTGCCTTTTCGGAAAGAGGCTCTGCTGACAATGAACACCGTGAGGTGTACCGATCCTGGGCAAGCACAGATCCCCAATGCTGTTGTGCCTGTGCATAGGCTGCACGGGGACAGTGAAGAGCAGCACGAGCTTTCAGGGCTGGCACCTTCCTTGTGGCACAAGGAGCCGGACGTTTGCATTTTTGGAAGAGCCTCTGCCGAGAACGAATACCGTGAGGTGTACCGTTCCTGGGCAAGCACAGATCCCCAATGCTGTTGTGCCTGTGCATAGGCTGCACGGGGACAGTGAAGAGCAGCAAGAGCTTTCAGGGCTGGCACCTTCCTTGTGGGACAAGGAGCCGGACGTTTGCATTTTCGGAAAGAGGCTCTCCGGAGAACGAACACCGTGAGGTGTACCGTTCCTGGGCAAGCACAGATCCCCAGTGCTGTTGTGCCTGTGCATAGGCTGCACGGGGACAGTGAAGAGCAGCAAGAGCTTTCAGGGCTGGCACCTTCCTTGTGGCACAAGGAGCCGGACGTTTGCCTTTTCGGAGAGAGGTTCTGCTGACAATGAACACCGTGAGGTGTACCGATCCTGGGCAAGCACAGATCCCCAGTGCTGTTGTGCCTGTGCATAGGCTGCACGGGGACAGTGAAGAGCAGCACGAGCTTTCAGGGCTGGCACCTTCCTTGTGGGACTAGGAGCCGGACGTTTGCCTTTTCAGAAAAATTCTATACCGAGAATGGACACCGAGAGGTGTACCGATCCTGGGCAAGCACAGATCCCCAATGCTGTTGTGCCTGAGCATAGGCTGCACGGGGACAGTGAAGAGCAGCAAGAGCTTTCAGGGCTGGCACCTTCCTTGTGGCACAAGGAGCCGGACGTTTGCCTTTTCAGAAAAATGCTATGCCGAGAACGGACACCGAGAGGTGTACCGTTCCTGGGCAGGCACAGATCCCCAGTGCTGTTGTGCCTGTGCATAGGCTGCACGGGGACAGTGAAGAGCAGCACAAGCTTTCAGGGCTGGCACCTTCCTTGTGGGACTAGGAGCCGGACGTTTGCCTTTTCGGAAAGAGGCTCTGCTGACAATGAACACCGTGAGGTGTACCGATCCTGGGCAAGCACAGATCCCCAATGCTGTTGTGCCTGTGCATAGGCTGCACGGGGACAGTGAAGAGCAGCACGAGCTTTCAGGGCTGGCACCTTCCTTGTGGGACTAGGAGCCGGACGTTTGCCTTTTCAGAAAAATGCTATACCGAGAACGGACACCGAGAGGTGTACAGATCCTGGGCAAGCACAGATCCCCAATGCTGTTGTGCCTGTGCATAGGCTGCACGGGGACAGTGAAGAGCAGCACGAGCTTTCAGGGCTGGCACCTTCCTTGTGGGACAAGGATCCGGACGTTTGCCTTTTCGGAAAGAGGCTCTCCGGAGAACGAACACCGTGAGGTGTACCGATCCTGGGAAGGCACAGATCCCCAGTGCTGTTGTGCCTGTGCATAGGCTGCACGGGGACAGTGAAGAGCAGCAAGAGCTTTCAGGGCTGGCACCTTCCTTGTGGGACAAGGAGCCGGACGTTTGCCTTTTCGGAGAGAGGCTCTGCTGACAATGAACACCGTGAGGTGTACCGATCCTGGGCAAGCACAGATCCCCAGTGCTGTTGTGCCTGTGCATAGGCTGCACGGGGACAGTGAAGAGCAGCACGAGCTTTCAGGGCTGGCACCTTCCTTGTGGGACTAGGAGCCGGACGTTTGCCTTTTCAGAGAAATGCTATACCGAGAATGGACACCGAGAGGTGTACCGATCCTGGGCAAGCACAGATCCCCAATGCTGTTGTGCCTGTGCATAGGCTGCACGGGGACAGTGAAGAGCAGCAAGAGCTTTCAGGGCTGGCACCTTCCTTGTCGGACAAGGAGCCGGACGTTTGCCTTTTCAGAAAAATGCTATACCGAGAACGGACACCGTGAGGTGTACCGATCCTGGGCAAGCACAGATCCCCAGTGCTGTAGTGCCTGTGCATAGGCTGCACGGGGACAGTGAAGAGCAGCAAGAGCTTTCAGGGCTGGCACCTTCCTTGTGGGACAAGGAGCCGGACGTTTGCATTTTCGGAAAGAGGCTCTCCGGAGAACGAACACCGTGAGGTGTACCGTTCCTGGGCAAGCACAGATCCCCAGTGCTGTTGTGCCTGTGCATAGGCTGCACGGGGACAGTGAAGAGCAGCACGAGCTTTCAGGGCTGGCACCTTCCTTGTGGGACAAGGAGCCGGACGTTTGCCTTTTCAGAAAAATGCTATACCGAGAACGGACACCGAGAGGTGTACAGATCCTGGGCAAGCACAGATCCCCAATGCTGTAGTGCCTGTGCATAGGCTGCACGGGGACAGTGAAGAGCAGCACGAGCTTTCAGGGCTGGCACCTTCCTTGTGGCACAAGGAGCCGGACGTTTGCCTTTTCGGAAAGAGGCTCTGCTGACAATGAACACCGTGAGGTGTACCGATCCTGGGCAAGCACAGATCCCCAGTGCTGTTGTGCCTGTGCATAGGCTGCACGGGGACAGTGAAGAGCAGCACGAGCTTTCAGGGCTGGCACCTTCCTTGTGGGACTAGGAGCCGGACGTTTGCCTTTTCAGAAAAATGCTATACCGAGAACGGACACCGAGAGGTGTACAGATCCTGGGCAAGCACAGATCCCCAATGCTGTTGTGCCTGTGCATAGGCTGCACGGGGACAGTGAAGAGCAGCACGAGCTTTCAGGGCTGGCACCTTCCTTGTGGGACAAGGAGCCGGACGTTTGCATTTTCGGAAAGAGGCTCTCCGGAGAACGAACACCGTGAGGTGTACCGTTCCTGGGAAGGCACAGATCCCCAGTGCTGTTGTGCCTGTGCATAGGCTGCACGGGGACAGTGAAGAGCAGCAAGAGCTTTCAGGGCTGGCACCTTCCTTGTGGGACAAGGAGCCGGACGTTTGCCTTTTCGGAGAGAGGTTCTGCTGACAATGAACACCGTGAGGTGTACCGATCCTGGGCAAGCACAGATCCCCATTGCTGTTGTGCCTGTGCATAGGCTGCACGGGGACAGTGAAGAGCAGCACGAGCTTTCAGGGCTGGCACGTTCCTTGTGGGACTAGGAGCCGGACGTTTGCCTTTTCGGAAAGAGGCTCTGCTGACAATGAACACCGTGAGGTGTACCGATCCTGGGCAAGCACAGATCCCCAGTGCTGTTGTGCCTGTGCATAGGCTGCACGGGGACAGTGAAGAGCAGCACGAGCTTTCAGGGCTGGCACCTTCCTTGTGGGACTAGGAGCCGGACGTTTGCCTTTTCAGAAAAATGCTATACCGAGAACGGACACCGAGAGGTGTACCGATCCTGGGCAAGCACAGATCCCCAATGCTGTTGTGCCTGTGCATAGGCTGCACGGGGACAGTGAAGAGCAGCAAGAGCTTTCAGGGCTGGCACCTTCCTTGTGGGACAAGGAGCCGGACGTTTGCCTTTTCGGAAAGAGGCTCTCTGGAGAACGAACACCGTGAGGTGTACCGTTCCTGGGCAAGCACAGATCCCCAGTGCTGTTGTGCCTGTGCATAGGCTGCACGGGGACAGTGAAGAGCAGCAAGAGCTTTCAGGGCTGGCACCTTCCTTGTGGCACAAGGAGCCGGACGTTTGCCTTTTCGGAGAGAGGTTCTGCTGACAACGAACACCGTGAGGTGTACCGATCCTGGGCAAGCACAGATCCCCAGTGCTGTTGTGCCTGTGCATAGGCTGCACGGGGACAGTGAAGAGCAGCACGAGCTTTCAGGGCTGGCACCTTCCTTGTGGGACTAGGAGCCGGACGTTTGCCTTTTCAGAAAAATTCTATACCGAGAATGGACACCGAGAGGTGTACCGATCCTGGGCAAGCACAGATCCCCAATGCTGTTGTGCCTGAGCATAGGCTGCACGGGGACAGTGAAGAGCAGCAAGAGCTTTCAGGGCTGGCACCTTCCTTGTGGCACAAGGAGCCGGACGTTTGCCTTTTCAGAAAAATGCTATGCCGAGAACGGACACCGAGAGGTGTACCGTTCCTGGGCAGGCACAGATCCCCAGTGCTGTTGTGCCTGTGCATAGGCTGCACGGGGACAGTGAAGAGCAGCACAAGCTTTCAGGGCTGGCACCTTCCTTGTGGGACTAGGAGCCGGACGTTTGCCTTTTCGGAAAGAGGCTCTGCTGACAATGAACACCGTGAGGTGTACCGATCCTGGGCAAGCACAGATCCCCAATGCTGTTGTGCCTGTGCATAGGCTGCACGGGGACAGTGAAGAGCAGCACGAGCTTTCAGGGCTGGCACCTTCCTTGTGGGACTAGGAGCCGGACGTTTGCCTTTTCAGAAAAATGCTATACCGAGAACGGACACCGAGAGGTGTACCGATCCTGGGCAAGCACAGATCCCCAATGCTATTGTGCCTGTGCATAGGCTGCACGGGGACAGTGAAGAGCAGCACGAGCTTTCAGGGCTGGCACCTTCCTTGTGGGACAAGGAGCCGGACGTTTGCCTTTTCGGAAAGAGGCTCTCCGGAGAACGAACACCGTGAGGTGTACCGATCCTGGGAAGGCACAGATCCCCAGTGCTGTTGTGCCTGTGCATAGGCTGCACAGGGACAGTGAAGAGCAGCAAGAGCTTTCAGGGCTGGCACCTTCCTTGTGGGACAAGGAGCCGGACGTTTGCCTTTTCGGAGAGAGGCTCTGCTGACAATGAACACCGTGAGGTGTACCGATCCTGGGCAAGCACAGATCCCCAGTGCTGTTGTGCCTGTGCATAGGCTGCACGGGGACAGTGAAGAGCAGCACGAGCTTTCAGGGCTGGCACCTTCCTTGTGGGACTAGGAGCCGGACGTTTGCCTTTTCAGAGAAATGCTATACCGAGAATGGACACCGAGAGGTGTACCGATCCTGGGCAAGCACAGATCCCCAATGCTGTTGTGCCTGTGCATAGGCTGCACGGGGACAGTGAAGAGCAGCAAGAGCTTTCAGGGCTGGCACCTTCCTTGTCGGACAAGGAGCCGGACGTTTGCCTTTTCAGAAAAATGCTATACCGAGAACGGACACCGTGAGGTGTACCGATCCTGGGCAAGCACAGATCCCCAGTGCTGTAGTGCCTGTGCATAGGCTGCACGGGGACAGTGAAGAGCAGCAAGAGCTTTCAGGGCTGGCACCTTCCTTGTGGGACAAGGAGCCGGACGTTTGCCTTTTCGGAGAGAGGCTCTGCTGACAATGAACACCGTGAGGTGTACCGATCCTGGGCAAGCACAGATCCCCAGTGCTGTTGTGCCTGTGCATAGGCTGCACGGGGACAGTGAAGAGCAGCAAGAGCTTTCAGGGCTGGCACCTTCCTTGTGGGACAAGGAACCGGACGTTTGCATTTTCGGAAGAGCCTCTGCCGAGAACGAACACCGTGAGGTGTACCGATCCTGGGCAAGCACAGATCCCCAATGCTGTTGTGCCTGTGCATAGGCTGCACGGGGACAGTGAAGAGCAGCAAGAGCTTTCAGGGCTGGCACCTTCCTTGTGGGACAAGGAGCCGGACGTTTGCATTTTCGGAAAGAGGCTCTCCGGAGAACGAACACCGTGAGGTGTACCGTTCCTGGGCAAGCACAGATCCCCAGTGCTGTTGTGCCTGTGCATAGGCTGCACGGGGACAGTGAAGAGCAGCACGAGCTTTCAGGGCTGGCACCTTCCTTGTGGGACTAGGAGCCGGACGTTTGCCTTTTCAGAGAAATGCTATACCGAGAATGGACACCGAGAGGTGTACCGATCCTGGGCAAGCACAGATCCCCAATGCTGTTGTGCCTGTGCATAGGCTGCACGGGGACAGTGAAGAGCAGCAAGAGCTTTCAGGGCTGGCACCTTCCTTGTCGGACAAGGAGCCGGACGTTTGCCTTTTCAGAAAAATGCTATACCGAGAACGGACACCGTGAGGTGTACCGATCCTGGGCAAGCACAGATCCCCAGTGCTGTAGTGCCTGTGCATAGGCTGCACGGGGACAGTGAAGAGCAGCAAGAGCTTTCAGGGCTGGCACCTTCCTTGTGGGACAAGGAGCCGGACGTTTGCCTTTTCGGAAAGAGGCTCTCCGGAGAACGAACACCGTGAGGTGTACCGTTCCTGGGAAGGCACAGATCCCCAGTGCTGTTGTGCCTGTGCATAGGCTGCACGGGGACAGTGAAGAGCAGCAAGAGCTTTCAGGGCTGGCACCTTCCTTGTGGCACAAGGAGCCGGACGTTTGCCTTTTCGGAAAGAGGCTCTCCGGAGAACGAACACCGTGAGGTGTACCGTTCCTGGGAAGGCACAGATCCCCAGTGCTGTTGTGCCTGTGCATAGGCTGCACGGGGACAGTGAAGAGCAGCAAGAGCTTTCAGGGCTGGCACCTTCCTTGTGGGACAAGGAGCCGGACGTTTGCCTTTTCGGAGAGAGGTTCTGCTGACAATGAACACCGTGAGGTGTACCGATCCTGGGCAAGCACAGATCCCCAGTGCTGTTGTGCCTGTGCATAGGCTGCACGGGGACAGTGAAGAGCAGCACGAGCTTTCAGGGCTGGCACGTTCCTTGTGGGACTAGGAGCCGGACGTTTGCCTTTTCGGAAAGAGGCTCTGCTGACAATGAACACCGTGAGGTGTACCGATCCTGGGCAAGCACAGATCCCCAGTGCTGTTGTGCCTGTGCATAGGCTGCACGGGGACAGTGAAGAGCAGCACGAGCTTTCAGGGCTGGCACCTTCCTTGTGGGACTAGGAGCCGGACGTTTGCCTTTTCAGAAAAATGCTATACCGAGAACGGACACCGAGAGGTGTACCGATCCTGGGCAAGCACAGATCCCCAATGCTGTTGTGCCTGTGCATAGGCTGCACGGGGACAGTGAAGAGCAGCAAGAGCTTTCAGGGCTGGCACCTTCCTTGTGGGACAAGGAGCCGGACGTTTGCCTTTTCGGAAAGAGGCTCTCCGGAGAACGAACACCGTGAGGTGTACCGTTCCTGGGCAAGCACAGATCCCCAGTGCTGTTGTGCCTGTGCATAGGCTGCACGGGGACAGTGAAGAGCAGCACGAGCTTTCAGGGCTGGCACCTTCCTTGTGGGACTAGGAGCCGGACGTTTGCCTTTTCAGAAAAATTCTATACCGAGAATGGACACCGAGAGGTGTACCGATCCTGGGCAAGCACAGATCCCCAATGCTGTTGTGCCTGAGCATAGGCTGCACGGGGACAGTGAAGAGCAGCAAGAGCTTTCAGGGCTGGCACCTTCCTTGTGGCACAAGGAGCCGGACGTTTGCCTTTTCAGAAAAATGCTATGCCGAGAACGGACACCGAGAGGTGTACCGTTCCTGGGCAGGCACAGATCCCCAGTGCTGTTGTGCCTGTGCATAGGCTGCACGGGGACAGTGAAGAGCAGCACAAGCTTTCAGGGCTGGCACCTTCCTTGTGGGACTAGGAGCCGGACGTTTGCCTTTTCGGAAAGAGGCTCTGCTGACAATGAACACCGTGAGGTGTACCGATCCTGGGCAAGCACAGATCCCCAATGCTGTTGTGCCTGTGCATAGGCTGCACGGGGACAGTGAAGAGCAGCACGAGCTTTCAGGGCTGGCACCTTCCTTGTGGGACTAGGAGCCGGACGTTTGCCTTTTCAGAAAAATGCTATACCGAGAACGGACACCGAGAGGTGTACCGATCCTGGGCAAGCACAGATCCCCAATGCTATTGTGCCTGTGCATAGGCTGCACGGGGACAGTGAAGAGCAGCACGAGCTTTCAGGGCTGGCACCTTCCTTGTGGGACAAGGAGCCGGACGTTTGCCTTTTCGGAAAGAGGCTCTCCGGAGAACGAACACCGTGAGGTGTACCGATCCTGGGAAGGCACAGATCCCCAGTGCTGTTGTGCCTGTGCATAGGCTGCACAGGGACAGTGAAGAGCAGCAAGAGCTTTCAGGGCTGGCACCTTCCTTGTGGGACAAGGAGCCGGACGTTTGCCTTTTCGGAGAGAGGCTCTGCTGACAATGAACACCGTGAGGTGTACCGATCCTGGGCAAGCACAGATCCCCAGTGCTGTTGTGCCTGTGCATAGGCTGCACGGGGACAGTGAAGAGCAGCACGAGCTTTCAGGGCTGGCACCTTCCTTGTGGGACTAGGAGCCGGACGTTTGCCTTTTCAGAGAAATGCTATACCGAGAATGGACACCGAGAGGTGTACCGATCCTGGGCAAGCACAGATCCCCAATGCTGTTGTGCCTGTGCATAGGCTGCACGGGGACAGTGAAGAGCAGCAAGAGCTTTCAGGGCTGGCACCTTCCTTGTCGGACAAGGAGCCGGACGTTTGCCTTTTCAGAAAAATGCTATACCGAGAACGGACACCGTGAGGTGTACCGATCCTGGGCAAGCACAGATCCCCAGTGCTGTAGTGCCTGTGCATAGGCTGCACGGGGACAGTGAAGAGCAGCAAGAGCTTTCAGGGCTGGCACCTTCCTTGTGGGACAAGGAGCCGGACGTTTGCCTTTTCGGAGAGAGGCTCTGCTGACAATGAACACCGTGAGGTGTACCGATCCTGGGCAAGCACAGATCCCCAGTGCTGTTGTGCCTGTGCATAGGCTGCACGGGGACAGTGAAGAGCAGCAAGAGCTTTCAGGGCTGGCACCTTCCTTGTGGGACAAGGAACCGGACGTTTGCATTTTCGGAAGAGCCTCTGCCGAGAACGAACACCGTGAGGTGTACCGATCCTGGGCAAGCACAGATCCCCAATGCTGTTGTGCCTGTGCATAGGCTGCACGGGGACAGTGAAGAGCAGCAAGAGCTTTCAGGGCTGGCACCTTCCTTGTGGGACAAGGAGCCGGACGTTTGCATTTTCGGAAAGAGGCTCTCCGGAGAACGAACACCGTGAGGTGTACCGTTCCTGGGCAAGCACAGATCCCCAGTGCTGTTGTGCCTGTGCATAGGCTGCACGGGGACAGTGAAGAGCAGCACGAGCTTTCAGGGCTGGCACCTTCCTTGTGGGACTAGGAGCCGGACGTTTGCCTTTTCAGAGAAATGCTATACCGAGAATGGACACCGAGAGGTGTACCGATCCTGGGCAAGCACAGATCCCCAATGCTGTTGTGCCTGTGCATAGGCTGCACGGGGACAGTGAAGAGCAGCAAGAGCTTTCAGGGCTGGCACCTTCCTTGTCGGACAAGGAGCCGGACGTTTGCCTTTTCAGAAAAATGCTATACCGAGAACGGACACCGTGAGGTGTACCGATCCTGGGCAAGCACAGATCCCCAGTGCTGTAGTGCCTGTGCATAGGCTGCACGGGGACAGTGAAGAGCAGCAAGAGCTTTCAGGGCTGGCACCTTCCTTGTGGGACAAGGAGCCGGACGTTTGCCTTTTCGGAGAGAGGCTCTGCTGACAATGAACACCGTGAGGTGTACCGATCCTGGGCAAGCACAGATCCCCAGTGCTGTTGTGCCTGTGCATAGGCTGCACGGGGACAGTGAAGAGCAGCAAGAGCTTTCAGGGCTGGCACCTTCCTTGTGGGACAAGGAACCGGACGTTTGCATTTTCGGAAGAGCCTCTGCCGAGAACGAACACCGTGAGGTGTACCGATCCTGGGCAAGCACAGATCCCCAATGCTGTTGTGCCTGTGCATAGGCTGCACGGGGACAGTGAAGAGCAGCAAGAGCTTTCAGGGCTGGCACCTTCCTTGTGGGACAAGGAGCCGGACGTTTGCATTTTCGGAAAGAGGCTCTCCGGAGAACGAACACCGTGAGGTGTACCGTTCCTGGGCAAGCACAGATCCCCAGTGCTGTTGTGCCTGTGCATAGGCTGCACGGGGACAGTGAAGAGCAGCACGAGCTTTCAGGGCTGGCACCTTCCTTGTGGGACTAGGAGCCGGACGTTTGCCTTTTCAGAAAAATGCTATACCGAGAACGGACACCGAGAGGTGTACAGATCCTGGGCAAGCACAGATCCCCAATGCTGTTGTGCCTGTGCATAGGCTGCACGGGGACAGTGAAGAGCAGCAAGAGCTTTCAGGGCTGGCACCTTCCTTGTGGGACAAGGAGCAGGAGCCGGACGTTTGCCTTTTCGGAGAGAGGTTCTGCTGACAATGAACACCGTGAGGTGTACCGATCCTGGGCAAGCACAGATCCCCAGTGCTGTTGTGCCTGTGCATAGGCTGCACGGGGACAGTGAAGAGCAGCACGAGCTTTCAGGGCTGGCACCTTCCTTGTGGGACTAGGAGCCGGACGTTTGCCTTTTCAGAAAAATGCTATACCGAGAACGGACACCGAGAGGTGTACCGATCCTGGGCAAGCACAGATCCCCAATGCTGTTGTGCCTGTGCATAGGCTGCACGGGGACAGTGAAGAGCAGCAAGAGCTTTCAGGGCTGGCACCTTCCTTGTGGGACAAGGAGCCAGACGTTTGCATTTTCGGAAAGAGGCTCTCCGGAGAACGAACACCGTGAGGTGTACCGTTCCTGGGAAGGCACAGATCCCCAGTGCTGTTGTGCCTGTGCATAGGCTGCACGGGGACAGTGAAGAGCAGCAAGAGCTTTCAGGGCTGGCACCTTCCTTTTCGGACAAGGAGCCGGACGTTTGCATTTTCGGAAGAGCCTCTGCCGAGAACGAACACCGTGAGGTGTACCGTTCCTGGGAAGGCACAGATCCCCAGTGCTGTTGTGCCTGTGCATAGGCTGCACGGGGACAGTGAAGAGCAGCAAGAGCTTTCAGGGCTGGCACCTTCCTTGTGGGACAAGGAGCCGGACGTTTGCCTTTTCGGAGAGAGGCTCTGCTGACAATGAACACCGTGAGGTGTACCGATCCTGGGCAAGCACAGATCCCCAGTGCTGTTGTGCCTGTGCATAGGCTGCAAGGGGACAGTGAAGAGCAGCACGAGCTTTCAGGGCTGGCACCTTCCTTGTCGGAAAAGGAGCCGGACGTTTGCCTTTTAGGAAAGAGGCTCTGCTGACAATGAACACCGTGAGGTGTACCGATCCTGGGCAAGCACAGATCCCCAGTGCTGTTGTGCCTGTGCATAGGCTGCACGGGGACAGTGAAGAGCAGCACGAGCTTTCAGGGCTGGCACCTTCCTTGTGGGACTAGGAGCCGGACGTTTGCCTTTTCAGAAAAATGCTATACCGAGAACGGACACCGAGAGGTGTACAGATCCTGGGCAAGCACAGATCCCCAATGCTGTTGTGCCTGTGCATAGGCTGCACGGGGACAGTGAAGAGCAGCACGAGCTTTCAGGGCTGGCACCTTCCTTGTGGGACAAGGAGCCGGACGTTTGCATTTTCGGAAGAGCCTCTGCCGAGAACGAATACCGTGAGGTGTACCGTTCCTGGGCAAGCACAGATCCCCAATGCTGTTGTGCCTGTGCATAGGCTGCACGGGGACAGTGAAGAGCAGCAAGAGCTTTCAGGGCTGGCACCTTCCTTGTGGGACAAGGAGCCGGACGTTTGCCTTTTCGGAGAGAGGCTCTGCTGACAATGAACACCGTGAGGTGTACCGATCCTGGGCAAGCACAGATCCCCAGTGCTGTTGTGCCTGTGCATAGGCTGCACGGGGACAGTGAAGAGCAGCAAGAGCTTTCAGGGCTGGCACCTTCCTTGTGGGACAAGGAGCCGGACGTTTGCATTTTCGGAAAGAGGCTCTCCGGAGAACGAACACCGTGAGGTGTACCGTTCCTGGGAAGGCACAGATCCCCAGTGCTGTTGTGCCTGTGCATAGGCTGCACGGGGACAGTGAAGAGCAGCACGAGCTTTCAGGGCTGGCACCTTCCTTGTGGGACTAGGAGCCGGACGTTTGCCTTTTCAGAGAAATGCTATACCGAGAATGGACACCGAGAGGTGTACCGATCCTGGGCAAGCACAGATCCCCAATGCTGTTGTGCCTGTGCATAGGCTGCACGGGGACAGTGAAGAGCAGCAAGAGCTTTCAGGGCTGGCACCTTCCTTGTCGGACAAGGAGCCGGACGTTTGCCTTTTCAGAAAAATGCTATACCGAGAACGGACACCGTGAGGTGTACCGATCCTGGGCAAGCACAGATCCCCAGTGCTGTAGTGCCTGTGCATAGGCTGCACGGGGACAGTGAAGAGCAGCAAGAGCTTTCAGGGCTGGCACCTTCCTTGTGGGACAAGGAGCCGGACGTTTGCCTTTTCGGAGAGAGGCTCTGCTGACAATGAACACCGTGAGGTGTACCGATCCTGGGCAAGCACAGATCCCCAGTGCTGTTGTGCCTGTGCATAGGCTGCACGGGGACAGTGAAGAGCAGCAAGAGCTTTCAGGGCTGGCACCTTCCTTGTGGGACAAGGAACCGGACGTTTGCATTTTCGGAAGAGCCTCTGCCGAGAACGAACACCGTGAGGTGTACCGATCCTGGGCAAGCACAGATCCCCAATGCTGTTGTGCCTGTGCATAGGCTGCACGGGGACAGTGAAGAGCAGCAAGAGCTTTCAGGGCTGGCACCTTCCTTGTGGCACAAGGAGCCGGACGTTTGCATTTTCGGAAAGAGGCTCTCCGGAGAACGAACACCGTGAGGTGTACCGTTCCTGGGCAAGCACAGATCCCCAGTGCTGTTGTGCCTGTGCATAGGCTGCACGGGGACAGTGAAGAGCAGCACGAGCTTTCAGGGCTGGCACCTTCCTTGTGGGACAAGGAGCCGGACGTTTGCCTTTTCAGAAAAATGCTATACCGAGAACGGACACCGAGAGGTGTACAGATCCTGGGCAAGCACAGATCCCCAATGCTGTTGTGCCTGTGCATAGGCTGCACGGGGACAGTGAAGAGCAGCAAGAGCTTTCAGGGCTGGCACCTTCCTTGTGGGACAAGGAGCAGGAGCCGGACGTTTGCCTTTTCGGAGAGAGGTTCTGCTGACAATGAACACCGTGAGGTGTACCGATCCTGGGCAAGCACAGATCCCCAGTGCTGTTGTGCCTGTGCATAGGCTGCACGGGGACAGTGAAGAGCAGCACGAGCTTTCAGGGCTGGCACCTTCCTTGTGGGACTAGGAGCCGGACGTTTGCCTTTTCAGAAAAATGCTATACCGAGAACGGACACCGAGAGGTGTACCGATCCTGGGCAAGCACAGATCCCCAATGCTGTTGTGCCTGTGCATAGGCTGCACGGGGACAGTGAAGAGCAGCAAGAGCTTTCAGGGCTGGCACCTTCCTTGTGGGACAAGGAGCCAGACGTTTGCATTTTCGGAAAGAGGCTCTCCGGAGAACGAACACCGTGAGGTGTACCGTTCCTGGGAAGGCACAGATCCCCAGTGCTGTTGTGCCTGTGCATAGGCTGCACGGGGACAGTGAAGAGCAGCAAGAGCTTTCAGGGCTGGCACCTTCCTTTTCGGACAAGGAGCCGGACGTTTGCATTTTCGGAAGAGCCTCTGCCGAGAACGAACACCGTGAGGTGTACCGTTCCTGGGAAGGCACAGATCCCCAGTGCTGTTGTGCCTGTGCATAGGCTGCACGGGGACAGTGAAGAGCAGCACGAGCTTTCAGGGCTGGCACCTTCCTTGTCGGACAAGGAGCCGGACGTTTGCCTTTTAGGAAAGAGGCTCTGCTGACAATGAACACCGTGAGGTGTACCGATCCTGGGCAAGCACAGATCCCCAGTGCTGTTGTGCCTGTGCATAGGCTGCACGGGGACAGTGAAGAGCAGCACGAGCTTTCAGGGCTGGCACCTTCCTTGTGGGACTAGGAGCCGGACGTTTGCCTTTTCAGAAAAATGCTATACCGAGAACGGACACCGAGAGGTGTACAGATCCTGGGCAAGCACAGATCCCCAATGCTGTTGTGCCTGTGCATAGGCTGCACGGGGACAGTGAAGAGCAGCACGAGCTTTCAGGGCTGGCACCTTCCTTGTGGGACAAGGAGCCGGACGTTTGCATTTTCGGAAAGAGGCTCTCCGGAGAACGAACACCGTGAGGTGTACCGTTCCTGGGAAGGCACAGATCCCCAGTGCTGTTGTGCCTGTGCATAGGCTGCACGGGGACAGTGAAGAGCAGCAAGAGCTTTCAGGGCTGGCACCTTCCTTGTGGGACAAGGAGCCGGACGTTTGCCTTTTCGGAGAGAGGTTCTGCTGACAACGAACACTGTGAGGTGTACCGATCCTGGGCAAGCACAGATCCCCAGTGCTGTTGTGCCTGTGCATAGGCTGCACGGGGACAGTGAAGAGCAGCACGAGCTTTCAGGGCTGGCACCTTCCTTGTGGGACTAGGAGCCGGACGTTTGCCTTTTCAGAAAAATTCTATACCGAGAATGGACACCGAGAGGTGTACCGATCCTGGGCAAGCACAGATCCCCAATGCTGTTGTGCCTGAGCATAGGCTGCACGGGGACAGTGAAGAGCAGCAAGAGCTTTCAGGGCTGGCACCTTCCTTGTGGCACAAGGAGCCGGACGTTTGCCTTTTCAGAAAAATGCTATGCCGAGAACGGACACCGAGAGGTGTACCGTTCCTGGGCAGGCACAGATCCCCAGTGCTGTTGTGCCTGTGCATAGGCTGCACGGGGACAGTGAAGAGCAGCACGAGCTTTCAGGGCTGGCACCTTCCTTGTCGGACAAGGAGCCGGACGTTTGCCTTTTCAGAAAAATGCTATACCGAGAACGGACACCGTGAGGTGTACCGATCCTGGGCAAGCACAGATCCCCAGTGCTGTAGTGCCTGTGCATAGGCTGCACGGGGACAGTGAAGAGCAGCAAGAGCTTTCAGGGCTGGCACCTTCCTTGTCGGACAAAGAAGCGGACGTTTGCATTTTCGGAAGAGCCTCTGCCGAGAACGAACACCGTGAGGTGTACCGTTCCTGGGCAAGCACAGATCCCCAGTGCTGTTGTGCCTGTGCATAGGCTGCACGGGGACAGTGAAGAGCAGCAAGAGCTTTCAGGGCTGGCACCTTCCTTGTGGGACAAGGAGCCGGACGTTTGCATTTTCGGAAAGAGGCTCTCTGGAGAACGAACACCGTGAGGTGTACCGTTCCTGGGCAAGCACATATCCCCAGTGCTGTTGTGCCTGTGCATAGGCTGCACGGGGACAGTGAAGAGCAGCACGAGCTTTCAGGGCTGGCACCTTCCTTGTGGGACTAGGAGCCGGACGTTTGCCTTTTCAGAAAAATGCTATACCGAGAACGGACACCGAGAGGTGTACCGATCCTGGGCAAGCACAGATCCCCAATGCTGTTGTGCCTGTGCATAGGCTGCACGGGGACAGTGAAGAGCAGCACGAGCTTTCAGGGCTGGCACCTTCCTTGTGGGACATGGAGCCGGACGTTTGCATTTTCGGAAAGAGGCTCTCCGGAGAACGAACACCGTGAGGTGTACCGTTCCTGGGAAGGCACAGATCCCCAGTGCTGTTGTGCCTGTGCATAGGCTGCACGGGGACAGTGAAGAGCAGCAAGAGCTTTCAGCGCTGGCACCTTCCTTTTCGGACAAGGAGCCGGACGTTTGCATTTTCGGAAGACCCTCTGCCGAGAACGAACACCGTGAGGTGTACCGTTCCTGGGAAGGCACAGATCCCCAGTGCTGTTGTGCCTGTGCATAGGCTGCACGGGGACAGTGAAGAGCAGCAAGAGCTTTCAGGGCTGGCACCTTCCTTGTCGGACAAGGAGCCGGACGTTTGCCTTTTCGGAGAGAGGCTCTGCTGACAATGAACACCGTGAGGTGTACCGATCCTGGGCAAGCACAGATCCCCAGTGCTGTTGTGCCTGTGCATAGGCTGCACGGGGACAGTGAAGAGCAGCACGAGCTTTCAGGGCTGGCACCTTCCTTGTGGGACTAGGAGCCGGACGTTTGCCTTTTCAGAAAAATGCTATACCGAGAACGGACACCGAGAGGTGTACAGATCCTGGGCAAGCACAGATCCCCAATGCTGTTGTGCCTGTGCATAGGCTGCACGGGGACAGTGAAGAGCAGCACGAGCTTTCAGGGCTGGCACCTTCCTTGTGGCACAAGGAGCCGGACGTTTGCATTTTCGGAAGAGCCTCTGCTGAGAACGAATACCGTGAGGTGTACCGTTCCTGGGCAAGCACAGATCTCCAATGCTGTTGTGCCTGTGCATAGGCTGCACGGGGACAGTGAAGAGCAGCAAGAGCTTTCAGGGCTGGCACCTTCCTTGTGGGACAAGGAGCCGGACGTTTGCATTTTCGGAAAGAGGCTCTCCGGAGAACGAACACCGTGAGGTGTACCGTTCCTGGGAAGGCACAGATCCCCAGTGCTGTTGTGCCTGTGCATAGGCTGCACGGGGACAGTGAAGAGCAGCAAGAGCTTTCAGGGCTGGCACCTTCCTTGTGGCACAAGGAGCCGGACGTTTGCCTTTTCGGAAAGAGGCTCTCCGGAGAACGAACACCGTGAGGTGTACCGATCCTGGGAAGGCACAGATCCCCAGTGCTGTTGTGCCTGTGCATAGGCTGCACGGGGACAGTGAAGAGCAGCAAGAGCTTTCAGGGCTGGCACCTTCCTTGTGGGACAAGGAGCCGGACGTTTGCCTTTTCGGAGAGAGGCTCTGCTGACAATGAACACCGTGATGTGTACCGATCCTGGGCAAGCACAGATCCCCAGTGCTGTTGTGCCTGTGCATAGGCTGCACGGGGACAGTGAAGAGCAGCACGAGCTTTCAGGGCTGGCACCTTCCTTGTGGGACTAGGAGCCGGACGTTTGCCTTTTCAGAAAAATGCTATACCGAGAACGGACACCGAGAGGTGTACAGATCCTGGGCAAGCACAGATCCCCAATGCTGTTGTGCCTGTGCATAGGCTGCACGGGGACAGTGAAGAGCAGCACGAGCTTTCAGGGCTGGCACCTTCCTTGTGGCACAAGGAGCCGGACGTTTGCATTTTCGGAAGAGCCTCTGCCGAGAACGAATACCGTGAGGTGTACCGTTCCTGGGCAAGCACAGATCTCCAATGCTGTTGTGCCTGTGCATAGGCTGCACGGGGACAGTGAAGAGCAGCAAGAGCTTTCAGGGCTGGCACCTTCCTTGTGGGACAAGGAGCCGGACGTTTGCCTTTTCGGAAAGAGGCTCTCCGGAGAACGAACACCGTGAGGTGTACCGTTCCTGGGAAGGCACAGATCCCCAGTGCTGTTGTGCCTGTGCATAGGCTGCACGGGGACAGTGAAGAGCAGCAAGAGCTTTCAGGGCTGGCACCTTCCTTGTGGCACAAGGAGCCGGACGTTTGCCTTTTCGGAGAGAGGCTCTGCTGACAATGAACACCGTGAGGTGTACCGATCCTGGGCAAGCACAGATCCCCAGTGCTGTTGTGCCTGTGCATAGGCTGCACGGGGACAGTGAAGAGCAGCACGAGCTTTCAGGGCTGGCACCTTCCTTGTGGGACTAGGAGCCGGACGTTTGCCTTTTCAGAAAAATGCTATACCGAGAACGGACACCGAGAGGTGTACCGATCCTGGGCAAGCACAGATCCCCAATGCTGTTGTGCCTGTGCATAGGCTGCACGGGGACAGTGAAGAGCAGCACGAGCTTTCAGGGCTGGCACCTTCCTTGTGGGACAAGGAGCCGGACGTTTGCATTTTCGGAAGAGCCTCTGCCGAGAACGAATACCGTGAGGTGTACCGTTCCTGGGCAAGCACAGATCTCCAATGCTGTTGTGCCTGTGCATAGGCTGCACGGGGACAGTGAAGAGCAGCAAGAGCTTTCAGGGCTGGCACCTTCCTTGTGGGACAAGGAGCCGGACGTTTGCCTTTTCGGAAAGAGACTCTCCGGAGAACGAACACCGTGAGGTGTACCGTTCCTGGGAAGGCACAGATCCCCAGTGCTGTTGTGCCTGTGCATAGGCTGCACGGGGACAGTGAAGAGCAGCAAGAGCTTTCAGGGCTGGCACCTTCCTTGTGGCACAAGGAGCCGGACGTTTGCCTTTTCGGAGAGAGGTTCTGCTGACAACGAACACCGTGAGGTGTACCGATCCTGGGCAAGCACAGATCCCCAGTGCTGTTGTGCCTGTGCATAGGCTGCACGGGGACAGTGAAGAGCAGCACGAGCTTTCAGGGCTGGCACCTTCCTTGTGGGACTAGGAGCCGGACGTTTGCCTTTTCAGAAAAATTCTATACCGAGAACGGACACCGAGAGGTGTACCGATCCTGGGCAAGCACAGATCCCCAATGCTGTTGTGCCTGAGCATAGGCTGAACGGGGACAGTGAAGAGCAGCAAGAGCTTTGAGGGCTGGCACCTTCCTTGTGGGACAAGGAGCCGGACGTTTGCCTTTTCGGAGAGAGGCTCTGCTGACAATGAACACCGTGAGGTGTACCGATCCTGGGCAAGCACAGATCCCCACTGCTGTTGTGCCTGTGCATAGGCTGCACGGGGACAGTGAAGAGCAGCAAGAGCTTTCAGGGGTGGCACCTTCCTTGTGGGACAAGGAGCCGGACGTTTGCCTTTTCAGAAAAATGCTATACCGAGAACGGACACCGTGAGGTGTACCGATCCTGGGCAAGCACAGATCCCCAGTGCTGTAGTGCCTGTGCATAGGCTGCACGGGGACAGTGAAGAGCAGCAAGAGCTTTCAGGGCTGGCACCTTCCTTGTGGGACAAGGAGCCGGACGTTTGCCTTTTCGGAGAGAGGCTCTGCTGACAATGAACACCGTGAGGTGTACCGATCCTGGGCAAGCACAGATCCCCAGTGCTGTTGTGCCTGTGCATAGGCTGCACGGGGACAGTGAAGAGCAGCAAGAGCTTTCAGGGCTGGCACCTTCCTTGTGGGACAAGGAACCGGACGTTTGCCTTTTCGGAAGAGCCTCTGCCGAGAACGAACACCGTGAGGTGTACCGTTCCTGGGCAAGCACAGATCCCCAATGCTGTTGTGCCTGTGCATAGGCTGCACGGGGACAGTGAAGAGCAGCACGAGCTTTCAGGGCTGGCACCTTCCTTGTGGGACAAGGAGCCGGACGTTTGCATTTTCGGAAAGAGGCTCTCCGGAGAACGAACACCGTGAGGTGTACCGTTCCTGGGCAAGCACAGATCCCCAGTGCTGTTGTGCCTGTGCATAGGCTGCACGGGGACAGTGAAGAGCAGCACGAGCTTTCAGGGCTGGCACCTTCCTTGTGGGACTAGGAGCCGGACGTTTGCCTTTTCAGAAAAATGCTATACCGAAAACGGACACCGAGAGGTGTACAGATCCTGGGCAAGCACAGATCCCCAATGCTGTTGTGCCTGTGCATAGGCTGCACGGGGACAGTGAAGAGCAGCACGAGCTTTCAGGGCTGGCACCTTCCTTGTGGGACAAGGAGCCGGACGTTTGCATTTTCGGAAAGAGGCTCTGCTAACAATGAACACCGTGAGGTGTACCGATCCTGGGCAAGCACAGATCCCCAGTGCTGTTGTGCCTGTGCATAGGCTGCACGGGGACAGTGAAGAGCAGCACGAGCTTTCAGGGCTGGCACCTTCCTTGTGGGACAAGGAGCCGGACGTTTGCCTTTTCAGAAAAATGCTATACCGAGAACCGACACCGTGAGGTGTACCGATCCTGGGCAAGCAGAGATCCCCAATGCTGTTGTGCCTGTGCATAGGCTGCACGGGGACAGTGAAGAGCAGCAAGAGCTTTCAGGGCTGGCACCTTCCTTGTCGGACAAGGAGCCGGACGTTTGCCTTTTCGGAAAGAGGCTCTGCTGACAATGAACACCGTGAGGTGTACCGATCCTGGGCAAGCACAGATCCGCAATGCTGTTGTGCCTGTGCATAGGCTGCACGGGGACAGTGAAGAGCAGCAAGAGCTTTCAGGGCTGGCACCTTCCTTGTGGGACAAGGAGCCGGACGTTTGCCTTTTCGGAAGAGCCTCTGCCGAGAACGAACACCGTGAGGTGTACCGATCCTGGGCAAGCACAGATCCCCACTGCTGTTGTGCCTGTGCATAGGCTGCACGGGGACAGTGAAGAGCAGCACGAGCTTTCAGGGCTGGCACCTTCCTTGTGGCACAAGGAGCCGGACGTTTGCCTTTTCAGAAAAATTCTATACCGAGAACGGACACCGAGAGGTGTACCGTTCCTGGGCAAGCACAGATCCCCACTGCTGTTGTGCCTGTGCATAGGCTGCACGGGGACAGTGAAGAGCAGCAAGAGCTTTCAGGGCTGGCACCTTCCTTGTGGGACAAGGAGCCGGACGTTTGCCTTTTCAGAAAAATGCTATACCGAAAACGGACACCGAGAGGTGTACCGATCCTGGGCAAGCACAGATCCCCAATGCTGTTGTGCCTGTGCATAGGCTGCACGGGGACAGTGAAGAGCAGCACGAGCTTTCAGGGCTGGCACCTTCCTTGTGGGACAAGGAGCCAGACGTTTGCCTTTTCGGAAAGAGGCTCTGCTGACAATGAACACCGTGAGGTGTACCGATCCTGGGCAAGCACAGATCCCCAGTGCTGTTGTGCCTGTGCATAGGCTGCACGGGGACAGTGAAGAGCAGCAAGAGCTTTCAGGGCTGGCACCTTCCTTGTGGGACAAGGAGCCGGACGTTTGCCTTTTCAGAAAAATGCTATACCGAGAACAGACACCGAGAGGTGTACAGATCCTGGGCAAGAACAGATCCCCAATGCTGTTGTGCCTGTGCATAGGCTGCACGGGGACAGTGAAGAGCAGCACGAGCTTTCAGGGCTGGCACCTTCCTTGTGGCACAAGGAGCCGGACGTTTGCATTTTCGGAAAGAGGCTCTCCGGAGAACGAACACCGTGAGGTGTACCGTTCCTGGGAAGGCACAGATCCCCAGTGCTGTTGTGCCTGTGCATAGGCTGCACGGGGACAGTGAAGAGCAGCAAGAGCTTTCAGGGCTGGCACCTTCCTTGTGGCACAAGGAGCCGGACGTTTGCCTTTTCGGAGAGAGGTTCTGCTGACAATGAACACCGTGAGGTGTACCGATCCTGGGCAAGCACAGATCCCCAGTGCTGTTGTGCCTGTGCATAGGCTGCACGGGGACAGTGAAGAGCAGCACGAGCTTTCAGGGCTGGCACCTTCCTTGTGGGACTAGGAGCCGGACGTTTGCCTTTTCAGAAAAATGCTATACCGAGAACGGACACCGAGAGGTGTACCGATCCTGGGCAAGCACAGATCCCCAATGCTATTGTGCCTGTGCATAGGCTGCACGGGGACAGTGAAGAGCAGCACGAGCTTTCAGGGCTGGCACCTTACTTGTGGGACTAGGAGCCGGACGTTTGCCTTTTCAGAAAAATGCTATACCGAGAACGGACACCGAGAGGTGTACCGATCCTGGGCAAGCACAGATCCCGAATGCTGTTGTGCCTGTGCTTAGGCTGCACGGGGACAGTGAAGAGCAGCAAGAGCTTTCAGGGCTGGCACCTTCCTTGTGGGACAAGGAGCCGGACGTTTGCCTTTTCGGAAGAGCCTCTGCCGAGAACGAACACCGTGAGGTGTACCGATCCTGGGCAAGCACAGATCCCCAATGCTGTTGTGCCTGTGCATAGGCTGCATGGGGACAGTGAAGAGCAGCACGAGCTTTCAGGGCTGGCACCTTCATTGTGGCACAAGGAGCCGGATGTTTGCCTTTTCAGAAAAATGCTATACCGAGAACGGACACCGAGAGGTGTACCGATCCTGGGCAAGCACAGATTCGCAATGCTGTTGTGCCTGTGCATAGGCTGCACGGGGACAGTGAAGAGCAGCAAGAGCTTTCAGGGCTGGCACCTTCCTTGTGGGACAAGGAGCCGGACGTTTGCCTTTTCGGAGAGAGGCTCTGCTGACAATGAACACCGTGAGGTGTACCGATCCTGGGCAAGCACAGATCCCCAGTGCTGTTGTGCCTGTGCATAGGCTGCACGGGGACAGTGAAGAGCAGCACGAGCTTTCAGGGCTGGCACCTTCCTTGTCGGACAAGGAGCCGGACGTTTGCCTTTTCAGAAAAATGCTATACCGAGAACGGACACCGAGAGGTGTACCGATCCTGGGCAAGCACAGATCCCCAATGCTGTTGTGCCTGTGCATAGGCTGCACGGGGACAGTGAAGAGCAGCACGAGCTTTCAGGGCTGGCACCTTCCTTGTGGGACAAGGAGCCGGACGTTTGCCTTTTCGGAAAGAGGCTCTGCTGACAATGAACACCGTGAGGTGTACCGATCCTGGGCAAGCACAGATCCCCAGTGCTGTTGTGCCTGTGCATAGGCTGCACGGGGACAGTGAAGAGCAGCACGAGCTTTCAGGGCTGGCACCTTCCTTGTGGGACTAGGAGCCGGACGTTTGCCTTTTCAGAAAAATGCTATACCGAGAGCGGACACCGTGAGGTGTACCGATCCTGGGCAAGCACAGATCCCCAATGCTGTTGTGCCTGTGCATAGGCTGCACGGGGACAGTGAAGAGCAGCACGAGCTTTCAGGGCTGGCACCTTCCTTGTGGGACAAGGAGCCGGACGTTTGCCTATTCGGAAGAGCCTCTGCCGAGAACGAACACCGTGAGGTGTACCGTTCCTGGGCAAGCAGAGATCCCGTATGCTGTTGTGCCTGTGCATAGGCTGCACGGGGACAGTGAAGAGCAGCACGAGCTTTCAGGGTTGGCACCTTCCTTGTGGGACTAGGAGGCGGACGTTTGCCTTTTCAGAAAAATGCTATACCGAGAACGGACACCGTGAGGTGTACCGTTCCTGGGCAAGCACAGATCTCCAATGCTGTTGTGCCTGTGCATAGGCTGCACGGGGACAGTGAAGAGCAGCACGAGCTTTCAGGGCTGGCACCTTCCTTGTGGGACAAGGAGCCGGACGTTTGCCTTTTCGGAAGAGCCTCTGCCGAGAACGAACACCGTGAGGTGTACCGATCCTGGGCAAGCACAGATCCCCAGTGCTGTTGTGCCTGTGCATAGGCTGCACGGGGACAGTGAAGAGCAGCACGAGCTTTCAGGGCTGGCACCTTCCTTGTGGGACTAGGAGCCGGACGTTTGCCTTTTCGGAAAGAGGCTCTCCGGAGAACGAACACCGTGAGGTGTACCGTTCCTGGGAAGGCACAGATTCCCCAGTGCTGTTGTGCCTGTGCATAAGCTGCACGGGGACATTGAAGAGCAGCAAGAGCTTTCAGGGCTGGCACCTTCCTTGTGGGACAAGGAGCCGGACGTTTGCCTTTTCGGAGAGAGGCTCTGCTGACAATGAACACCGTGAGGTGTACCGATCCTGGGCAAGCACAGATCCGCAATGCTGTTGTGCCTGTGCATAGGCTGCACGGGGACAGTGAAGAGCAGCACGAGCTTTCAGGGCTGGCACCTTCCTTGTGGGACAAGGAGCCGGACGTTTGCCTTTTCAGAAAAATGCTATACCGAGAACGGACACCGAGAGGTGTACAGATCCTGGGCAAGAACAGATCCCCAGTGCTGTTGTGCCTGTGCATAGGCTGCACGGGGACAGTGAAGAGCAGCACGAGCTTTCAGGGCTGGCACCTTCCTTGTGGGACAAGGAGCCGGACGTTTGCATTTTCGGAAGAGCCTCTGCCGAGAACGAACACCGTGAGGTGTACCGTTCCTGGGCAAGCACAGATCCCCAGTGCTGTTGTGCCTGTGCATAGGCTGCACGGGGACAGTGAAGAGCAGCAAGAGCTTTCAGGGCTGGCACCTTCCTTGTGGGACAAGGAGCCGGACGTTTGCCTATTCGGAAGAGCCTCTGCCGAGAACGAACACCGTGAGGTGTACCGATCCTGGGCAAGCACAGATCCCCAATGCTGTTGTGCCTGTGCATAGGCTGCATGGGGACAGTGAAGAGCAGCAGGAGCTTTCAGGGCTGGCACCTTCCTTGTGGCACAAGGAGCCGGACGTTTGCATTTTCGGAAAGAGGCTCTCCGGAGAACGAACACCGTGAGGTGTACCATTCCTGGGAAGGCACAGATCCCCAGTGCTGTTGTGCCTGTGCATAGGCTGCACGGGGACAGTGAAGAGCAGCAAGAGCTTTCAGGGCTGGCACCTTCCTTGTGGCACAAGGAGCCGGACGTTTGCCTTTTCAGAAAAATGCTATACCGAGAACGAACACCGTGAGGTGTACCGATCCTGGGCAAGCACAGATCCCCAATGCTGTTGTGCCTGTGCATAGGCTGCACGGGGACAGTGAAGAGCAGCACGAGCTTTCAGGGCTGGCACCTTCCTTGTGGCACAAGGAGCCGGACGTTTGACTTTTCAGAAAAATGAATACCGAGAACGGACACCGAGAGGTGTACCGATCCTGGGCAAGCACAGATCCCCAGTGCTGTTGTGCCTGTGCATAGGCTGCACGGGGACAGTGAAGAGCAGCAAGAGCTTTCAGGGCTGGCACCTTCCTTGTGAGACAAGGAGCCGGACGTTTGACTTTTCAGAAAAATGCTATGCCGAGAAAGGACACCGAGAGGTGTACCGTTCCTGGGCAGGCACAGATCCCCAGTGCTGTTGTGCCTGTGCATAGGCTGCACGGGGACAGTGAAGAGCAGCACGAGCTTTCAGGGCTGGCACCTTCCTTGTGGGACAAGGAGCCGGACGTTTGCCTTTTCAGAAAAATGCTATACCGAGAACGGACACCGAGAGGTGTACCGATCCTGGGCAAGCACAGATCCCCAATGCTGTTGTGCCTGTGCATAGGTTGCACGGGGACAGTGAAGAGCAGCAAGAGCTTTCAGGGCTGGCACCTTCCTTGTGGGACAAGGAGCCGGACGTTTGCCTTTTCGGAAAGAGGCTCTGCTGACAATGAACACCGTGAGGTGTACCGATCCTTGGCAAGCACAGATCCCCATGCTGTTGTGCCTGTGCATAGGCTGCACGGGGACAGTGAAGAGCAGCAGGAGCTTTCAGGGCTGGCACCTTCCTTGTGGGACAAGGAGCCGGACGTTTGCGTTTTCGGAAGAGCCTCTGCCGAGAACGAACACCGTGAGGTGTACCGTTCCTGGGCAAGCACAGATCCCCAGTGCTGTTGTGCCTGTGCATAGGCTGCACGGGGACAGAGAAGAGCAGCACGAGCTTTGGGGGCTGGCACCTTCCTTGTGGCACAAGGAGCCAGACGTTTGCCTTTTCAGAAAAATGCTATACCGAGAACGGACACCGAGAGGTGTACCGATCCTGGGCAAGCACAGATCCCCAATGCTGTTGTGCCTGTGCATAGGCTGCACGGGGACAGTGAAGAGCAGCAAGAGCTTTCAGGGCTGGCACCTTCATTGTGGCACAAGGAGCCGGACGTTTGCCTTTTCGGAAGAGCCTCTGCCGAGAACGAACACCGTGAGGTGTACCGTTCCTGGGCAAGCACAGATCCCGTATGCTGTTGTGCCTGTGCATAGGCTGCACGGGGACAGTGAAGAGCAGCACGAGCTTTCAGGGCTGGCACCTTCCTTGTGGCACAAGGAGCCGGACGTTTGCCTTTTCAGAAAAATGAATACCGAGAACGGACACCGAGAGGTGTACCGATCCTGGGCAAGCACAGATCCCCAATGCTGTTGTGCCTGTGCATAGGCTGCACGGGGACAGTGAAGAGCAGCAAGAGCTTTCAGGGCTGGCACCTTCCTTGTGGGACAAGGAGCCGGACGTTTGCCTTTTCGGAAGAGCCTCTGCCGAGAACGAACACCGTGAGGTGTACCGTTCCTGGGCAAGCACAGATCCCCAATGCTGTTGTGCCTGTGCATAGGCTGCACGGGGACAGTGAAGAGCAGCACGAGCTTTCAGGGCTGGCACCTTCCTTGTGGCACAAGGAGCCGGACGTTTGCCTTTTCAGAAAAATGCTATGCCGAGAACGGACACCGTGAGGTGTACCGATCCTGGGCAAGCACAGATCCCGTATGCTGTTGTGCCTGTGCATAGGTTGCACGGGGACAGTGAAGAGCAGCAAGAGCTTTCAGGGCTGGCACCTTCCTTGTGGGACAAGGAGCCGGACGTTTGCCTTTTCGGAAAGAGGCTCTGCTGACAATGAACACCGTGAGGTGTACCGATCCTTGGCAAGCACAGATCCCCATGCTGTTGTGCCTGTGCATAGGCTGCACGGGGACAGTGAAGAGCAGCAGGAGCTTTCAGGGCTGGCACCTTCCTTGTGGGACAAGGAGCCGGACGTTTGCGTTTTCGGAAGAGCCTCTGCCGAGAACGAACACCGTGAGGTGTACCGTTCCTGGGCAAGCACAGATCCCCAGTGCTGTTGTGCCTGTGCATAGGCTGCACGGGGACAGTGAAGAGCAGCACGAGCTTTCAGGGCTGGCACCTTCCTTGTGGGACAAGGAGCCGGACGTTTGCCTTTTCGGAAGAGCCTCTGCCGAGAACGAACACCGTGAGGTGTACCGTTCCTGGGCAAGCACAGATCCCCAGTGCTGTTGTGCCTGTGCATAGGCTGCACGGGGACAGAGAAGAGCAGCACGAGCTTTGGGGGCTGGCACCTTCCTTGTGGCACAAGGAGCCAGACGTTTGCCTTTTCAGAAAAATGCTATACCGAGAACGGACACCGAGAGGTGTACCGATCCTGGGCAAGCACAGATCCCCAATGCTGTTGTGCCTGTGCATAGGCTGCACGGGGACAGTGAAGAGCAGCAAGAGCTTTCAGGGCTGGCACCTTCCTTGTGGCACAAGGAGCCGGACGTTTGCCTTTTCGGAAGAGCCTCTGCCGAGAACGAACACCGTGAGGTGTACCGTTCCTGGGCAAGCACAGATCCCGTATGCTGTTGTGCCTGTGCATAGGCTGCACGGGGACAGTGAAGAGCAGCACGAGCTTTCAGGGCTGGCACCTTCCTTGTGGCACAAAGAGCCGGACGTTTGCCTTTTCAGAAAAATGAATACCGAGAACGGACACCGAGAGGTGTACCGATCCTGGGCAAGCACAGATCCCCAATGCTGTTGTGCCTGTGCATAGGCTGCACGGGGACAGTGAAGAGCAGCACGAGCTTTCAGGGCTGGCACCTTCCTTGTGGGACAAGGAGCCGGACGTTTGCCTTTTCGGAAGAGCCTCTGCCGAGAACGAACACCGTGAGGTGTACCGTTCCTGGGCAAGCACAGATCCCCAATGCTGTTGTGCCTGTGCATAGGCTGCACGGGGACAGTGAAGAGCAGCAAGAGCTTTCAGGGCTGGCACCTTCCTTGTGGCACAAGGAGCCGGACGTTTGCCTTTTCAGAAAAATGCTATGCCGAGAACGGACACCGAGAGGTGTACCGATCCTGGGCAAGCACAGATCCCGTATGCTGTTGTGCCTGTGCATAGGCTGCACGGGGACAGTGAAGAGCAGCAAGAGCTTTCAGGGCTGGCACCTTCCTTGTGGCACAAGGAGCCGGACGTTTGCCTTTTCGGAGAGAGGCTCTGCTGACAATGAACACCGTGAGGTGTACCGATTCTGGGCAAGCACAGATCCCCAATGCTGTTGTGCCTGTGCATAGGCTGCACGGGGACAGTGAAGAGCAGCACGAGCTTTCAGGGCTGGCACCTTCCTTGTGGCACAAGGAGCCAGACGTTTGACTTTTCAGAAAAATGAATACCGAGAACGGACACCGAGAGGTGTACCGATCCTGGGCAAGCACAGATCCCCAATGCTGTTGTGCCTGTGCATAGGCTGCACGGGGACAGTGAAGAGCAGCACGAGCTTTCAGGGCTGGCACCTTCCTTGTGGCACAAGGAGCCGGACGTTTGCCTTTTCAGAAAAATGCTATACCGAGAACGAACACCGTGAGGTGTACCGATCCTGGGCAAGCACAGATCCCCAATGCTGTTGTGCCTGTGCATAGGCTGCACGGGGACAGTGAAGAGCAGCACGAGCTTTCAGGGCTGGCACCTTCCTTGTGGGACTAGGAGCCGGACGTTTGCCTTTTCGGAGAGAGGCTCTGCTGACAATGAACACCGTGAGGTGTACCGATCCTGGGCAAGCACAGATCCCCAATGCTGTTGTGCCTGTGCATAGGCTGCACGGGGACAGTGAAGAGCAGCAAGAGCTTTCAGGGCTGGCACCTTCCTTGTGAGACAAGGAGCCGGACGTTTGACTTTTCAGAAAAATGCTATACCGAGAAAGGACACCGTGAGGTGTACCGTTCCTGGGCAGGCACAGATCCCCAGTGCTGTTGTGCCTGTGCATAGACTGCACGGGGACAGTGAAGAGCAGCACGAGCTTTCAGGGCTGGCACCTTCCTTGTGGGACAAGGAGCTGGACGTTTGCATTTTCGGAAGAGCCTCTGCCGAGAACGAACACCGTGAGGTGTACCGTTCCTGGGCAAGCACAGATCCCCAATGCTGTTGTGCCTGTGCATAGGCTGCACGGGGACAGTGAAGAGCAGCATGAGCTTTCAGGGCTGGCACCTTCCTTGTGGCACAAGGAGCCGGACGTTTGCCTTTTCGGAGAGAGGCTCTGCTGACAATGAACACGGTGAGGTGTACCGATCCTGGGCAAGCACAGATCCCCAGTGCTGTTGTGCCTGTGCATAGGCTGCACGGGGACAGTGAAGAGCAGCACGAGCTTTCAGGGCTGGCACCTTCCTTGTGGGACAAGGAGCCGGACGTTTGCCTTTTCAGAAAAATGCTATGCCGAGAACGGACACCGAGAGGTGTACCGATCCTGGGCAAGCACAGATCCCCAATGCTGTTGTGCCTGTGCATAGGCTGCACGGGGACAGTGAAGAGCAGCACGAGCTTTCAGGGCTGGCACCTTCCTTGTGGCACAAGGAGCCGGACGTTTGCCTTTTCAGAAAAATGAATACCGAGAACGGACACCGAGAGGTGTACCGATCCTGGGCAAGCACAGATCCCGTATGCTGTTGTGCCTGTGCATAGGCTGCACGGGGACAGTGAAGAGCAGCACGAGCTTTCAGGGCTGGCACCTTCCTTGTGGCACAAGGAGCCGGACGTTTGCCTTTTCGGAGAGAGGCTCTGCTGACAATGAACACCGTGAGGTGTACCGATCCTGGGCAAGCACAGATCCCCAATGCTGTTGTGCCTGTGCATAGGCTGCACGGGGACAGTGAAGAGCAGCACGAGCTTTCAGGGCTGGCACCTTCCTTGTGGGACTAGGAGCCGGACGTTTGCCTTTTCAGAAAAATGCTATACCGAGAACGGACACCGTGAGGTGTACCGATCCTGGGCAAGCACAGATCCCCAATGCTGTTGTGCCTGTGCATAGGCTGCACGGGGACAGTGAAGAGCAGCACGAGCTTTCAGGGCTGGCACCTTCCTTGTGGGACAAGGAGCCGGACGTTTGCCTTTTCGGAAGAGCCTCTGCCGAGAACGAACACCGTGAGGTGTACCGATCCTGGGCAAGCACAGATCCCCAGTGCTGTTGTGCCTGTGCATAGGCTGCACGGGGACAGTGAAGAGCAGCACGAGCTTTCAGGGCTGGCACCTTCCTTGTGGGACTAGGAGCCGGACGTTTGCCTTTTCGGAAAGAGGCTCTCCGGAGAACGAACACCGTGAGGTGTACCGTTCCTGGGAAGGCACAGATTCCCCAGTGCTGTTGTGCCTGTGCATAAGCTGCACGGGGACATTGAAGAGCAGCAAGAGCTTTCAGGGCTGGCACCTTCCTTGTGGGACAAGGAGCCGGACGTTTGCCTTTTCGGAGAGAGGCTCTGCTGACAATGAACACCGTGAGGTGTACCGATCCTGGGCAAGCACAGATCCGCAATGCTGTTGTGCCTGTGCATAGGCTGCACGGGGACAGTGAAGAGCAGCACGAGCTTTCAGGGCTGGCACCTTCCTTGTGGGACAAGGAGCCGGACGTTTGCCTTTTCAGAAAAATGCTATACCGAGAACGGACACCGAGAGGTGTACAGATCCTGGGCAAGAACAGATCCCCAATGCTGTTGTGCCTGTGCATAGGCTGCACGGGGACAGTGAAGAGCAGCACGAGCTTTCAGGGCTGGCACCTTCCTTGTGGGACAAGGAGCCGGACGTTTGCATTTTCGGAAGAGCCTCTGCCGAGAACGAACACCGTGAGGTGTACCGTTCCTGGGCAAGCACAGATCCCCAGTGCTGTTGTGCCTGTGCATAGGCTGCACGGGGACAGTGAAGAGCAGCAAGAGCTTTCAGGGCTGGCACCTTCCTTGTGGGACAAGGAGCCGGACGTTTGCCTATTCGGAAGAGCCTCTGCCGAGAACGAACACCGTGAGGTGTACCGATCCTGGGCAAGCACAGATCCCCAATGCTGTTGTGCCTGTGCATAGGCTGCATGGGGACAGTGAAGAGCAGCACGAGCTTTCAGGGCTGGCACCTTCCTTGTGGCACAAGGAGCCGGACGTTTGCATTTTCGGAAAGAGGCTCTCCGGAGAACGAACACCGTGAGGTGTACCATTCCTGGGAAGGCACAGATCCCCAGTGCTGTTGTGCCTGTGCATAGGCTGCACGGGGACAGTGAAGAGCAGCAAGAGCTTTCAGGGCTGGCACCTTCCTTGTGGCACAAGGAGCCGGACGTTTGCCTTTTCAGAAAAATGCTATACCGAGAACGAACACCGTGAGGTGTACCGATCCTGGGCAAGCACAGATCCCCAATGCTGTTGTGCCTGTGCATAGGCTGCACGGGGACAGTGAAGAGCAGCACGAGCTTTCAGGGCTGGCACCTTCCTTGTGGCACAAGGAGCCGGACGTTTGACTTTTCAGAAAAATGAATACCGAGAACGGACACCGAGAGGTGTACCGATCCTGGGCAAGCACAGATCCCCAGTGCTGTTGTGCCTGTGCATAGGCTGCACGGGGACAGTGAAGAGCAGCAAGAGCTTTCAGGGCTGGCACCTTCCTTGTGAGACAAGGAGCCGGACGTTTGACTTTTCAGAAAAATGCTATGCCGAGAAAGGACACCGAGAGGTGTACCGTTCCTGGGCAGGCACAGATCCCCAGTGCTGTTGTGCCTGTGCATAGGCTGCACGGGGACAGTGAAGAGCAGCACGAGCTTTCAGGGCTGGCACCTTCCTTGTGGGACAAGGAGCCGGACGTTTGCCTTTTCAGAAAAATGCTATACCGAGAACGGACACCGAGAGGTGTACCGATCCTGGGCAAGCACAGATCCCCAATGCTGTTGTGCCTGTGCATAGGCTGCACGGGGACAGTGAAGAGCAGCAAGAGCTTTCAGGGCTGGCACCTTCATTGTGGCACAAGGAGCCGGACGTTTGCCTTTTCGGAAGAGCCTCTGCCGAGAACGAACACCGTGAGGTGTACCGTTCCTGGGCAAGCACAGATCCCGTATGCTGTTGTGCCTGTGCATAGGCTGCACGGGGACAGTGAAGAGCAGCACGAGCTTTCAGGGCTGGCACCTTCCTTGTGGCACAAGGAGCCGGACGTTTGCCTTTTCAGAAAAATGAATACCGAGAACGGACACCGAGAGGTGTACCGATCCTGGGCAAGCACAGATCCCCAATGCTGTTGTGCCTGTGCATAGGCTGCACGGGGACAGTGAGAGCAGCAAGAGCTTTCAGGGCTGGCACCTTCCTTGTGGGACAAGGAGCCGGACGTTTGCCTTTTCGGAAGAGCCTCTGCCGAGAACGAACACCGTGAGGTGTACCGTTCCTGGGCAAGCACAGATCCCCAATGCTGTTGTGCCTGTGCATAGGCTGCACGGGGACAGTGAAGAGCAGCACGAGCTTTCAGGGCTGGCACCTTCCTTGTGGCACAAGGAGCCGGACGTTTGCCTTTTCAGAAAAATGCTATGCCGAGAACGGACACCGTGAGGTGTACCGATCCTGGGCAAGCACAGATCCCGTATGCTGTTGTGCCTGTGCATAGGTTGCACGGGGACAGTGAAGAGCAGCAAGAGCTTTCAGGGCTGGCACCTTCCTTGTGGGACAAGGAGCCGGACGTTTGCCTTTTCGGAAAGAGGCTCTGCTGACAATGAACACCGTGAGGTGTACCGATCCTTGGCAAGCACAGATCCCCATGCTGTTGTGCCTGTGCATAGGCTGCACGGGGACAGTGAAGAGCAGCAGGAGCTTTCAGGGCTGGCACCTTCCTTGTGGGACAAGGAGCCGGACGTTTGCGTTTTCGGAAGAGCCTCTGCCGAGAACGAACACCGTGAGGTGTACCGTTCCTGGGCAAGCACAGATCCCCAGTGCTGTTGTGCCTGTGCATAGGCTGCACGGGGACAGTGAAGAGCAGCACGAGCTTTCAGGGCTGGCACCTTCCTTGTGGGACAAGGAGCCGGACGTTTGCCTTTTCGGAAGAGCCTCTGCCGAGAACGAACACCGTGAGGTGTACCGTTCCTGGGCAAGCACAGATCCCCAGTGCTGTTGTGCCTGTGCATAGGCTGCACGGGGACAGAGAAAAGCAGCACGAGCTTTGGGGGCTGGCACCTTCCTTGTGGCACAAGGAGCCAGACGTTTGCCTTTTCAGAAAAATGCTATACCGAGAACGGACACCGAGAGGTGTACCGATCCTGGGCAAGCACAGATCCCCAATGCTGTTGTGCCTGTGCATAGGCTGCACGGGGACAGTGAAGAGCAGCACGAGCTTTCAGGGCTGGCACCTTCCTTGTGGGACAAGGAGCCGGACGTTTGCCTTTTCGGAAGAGCCTCTGCCGAGAACGAACACCGTGAGGTGTACCGTTCCTGGGCAAGCACAGATCCCCAATGCTGTTGTGCCTGTGCATAGGCTGCACGGGGACAGTGAAGAGCAGCAAGAGCTTTCAGGGCTGGCACCTTCCTTGTGGCACAAGGAGCCGGACGTTTGCCTTTTCAGAAAAATGCTATGCCGAGAACGGACACCGAGAGGTGTACCGATCCTGGGCAAGCACAGATCCCCAATGCTGTTGTGCCTGTGCATAGGCTGCACGGGGACAGTGAAGAGCAGCAAGAGCTTTCAGGGCTGGCACCTTCCTTGTGGCACAAGGAGCCGGACGTTTGCCTTTTCGGAGAGAGGCTCTGCTGACAATGAACACCGTGAGGTGTACCGATTCTGGGCAAGCACAGATCCCCAATGCTGTTGTGCCTGTGCATAGGCTGCACGGGGACAGTGAAGAGCAGCACGAGCTTTCAGGGCTGGCACCTTCCTTGTGGCACAAGGAGCCAGACGTTTGACTTTTCAGAAAAATGAATACCGAGAACGGACACCGAGAGGTGTACCGATCCTGGGCAAGCACAGATCCCCAATGCTGTTGTGCCTGTGCATAGGCTGCACGGGGACAGTGAAGAGCAGCACGAGCTTTCAGGGCTGGCACCTTCCTTGTGGCACAAGGAGCCGGACGTTTGCCTTTTCAGAAAAATGCTATACCGAGAACGAACACCGTGAGGTGTACCGATCCTGGGCAAGCACAGATCCCCAATGCTGTTGTGCCTGTGCATAGGCTGCACGGGGACAGTGAAGAGCAGCACGAGCTTTCAGGGCTGGCACCTTCCTTGTGGGACTAGGAGCCGGACGTTTGCCTTTTCGGAGAGAGGCTCTGCTGACAATGAACACCGTGAGGTGTACCGATCCTGGGCAAGCACAGATCCCCAATGCTGTTGTGCCTGTGCATAGGCTGCACGGGGACAGTGAAGAGCAGCAAGAGCTTTCAGGGCTGGCACCTTCCTTGTGAGACAAGGAGCCGGACGTTTGACTTTTCAGAAAAATGCTATACCGAGAAAGGACACCGTGAGGTGTACCGTTCCTGGGCAGGCACAGATCCCCAGTGCTGTTGTGCCTGTGCATAGACTGCACGGGGACAGTGAAGAGCAGCACGAGCTTTCAGGGCTGGCACCTTCCTTGTGGGACAAGGAGCTGGACGTTTGCATTTTCGGAAGAGCCTCTGCCGAGAACGAACACCGTGAGGTGTACCGTTCCTGGGCAAGCACAGATCCCCAATGCTGTTGTGCCTGTGCATAGGCTGCACGGGGACAGTGAAGAGCAGCATGAGCTTTCAGGGCTGGCACCTTCCTTGTGGCACAAGGAGCCGGACGTTTGCCTTTTCGGAGAGAGGCTCTGCTGACAATGAACACGGTGAGGTGTACCGATCCTGGGCAAGCACAGATCCCCAGTGCTGTTGTGCCTGTGCATAGGCTGCACGGGGACAGTGAAGAGCAGCACGAGCTTTCAGGGCTGGCACCTTCCTTGTGGGACAAGGAGCCGGACGTTTGCCTTTTCAGAAAAATGCTATGCCGAGAACGGACACCGAGAGGTGTACCGATCCTGGGCAAGCACAGATCCCCAATGCTGTTGTGCCTGTGCATAGGCTGCACGGGGACAGTGAAGAGCAGCACGAGCTTTCAGGGCTGGCACCTTCCTTGTGGCACAAGGAGCCGGACGTTTGCCTTTTCAGAAAAATGAATACCGAGAACGGACACCGAGAGGTGTACCGATCCTGGGCAAGCACAGATCCCGTATGCTGTTGTGCCTGTGCATAGGCTGCACGGGGACAGTGAAGAGCAGCACGAGCTTTCAGGGCTGGCACCTTCCTTGTGGCACAAGGAGCCGGACGTTTGCCTTTTCGGAGAGAGGCTCTGCTGACAATGAACACCGTGAGGTGTACCGATCCTGGGCAAGCACAGATCCCCAATGCTGTTGTGCCTGTGCATAGGCTGCACGGGGACAGTGAAGAGCAGCACGAGCTTTCAGGGCTGGCACCTTCCTTGTGGGACTAGGAGCCGGACGTTTGCCTTTTCAGAAAAATGCTATACCGAGAACGGACACCGTGAGGTGTACCGATCCTGGGCAAGCACAGATCCCCAATGCTGTTGTGCCTGTGCATAGGCTGCACGGGGACAGTGAAGAGCAGCACGAGCTTTCAGGGCTGGCACCTTCCTTGTGGGACAAGGAGCCGGACGTTTGCCTATTCGGAAGAGCCTCTGCCGAGAACGAACACCGTGAGGTGTACCGTTCCTGGGCAAGCAGAGATCCCGTATGCTGTTGTGCCTGTGCATAGGCTGCACGGGGACAGTGAAGAGCAGCACGAGCTTTCAGGGCTGGCACCTTCCTTGTGGGACTAGGAGGCGGACGTTTGCCTTTTCAGAAAAATGCTATACCGAGAACGGACACCGTGAGGTGTACCGATCCTGGGCAAGCACAGATCCCCAATGCTGTTGTGCCTGTGCATAGGCTGCACGGGGACAGTGAAGAGCAGCACGAGCTTTCAGGGCTGGCACCTTCCTTGTGGGACAAGGAGCCGGACGTTTGCCTTTTCGGAAGAGCCTCTGCCGAGAACGAACACCGTGAGGTGTACCGATCCTGGGCAAGCACAGATCCCCAGTGCTGTTGTGCCTGTGCATAGGCTGCACGGGGACAGTGAAGAGCAGCACGAGCTTTCAGGGCTGGCACCTTCCTTGTGGGACTAGGAGCCGGACGTTTGCCTTTTCGGAAAGAGGCTCTCCGGAGAACGAACACCGTGAGGTGTACCGTTCCTGGGAAGGCACAGATTCCCCAGTGCTGTTGTGCCTGTGCATAAGCTGCACGGGGACATTGAAGAGCAGCAAGAGCTTTCAGGGCTGGCACCTTCCTTGTGGGACAAGGAGCCGGACGTTTGCCTTTTCGGAGAGAGGCTCTGCTGACAATGAACACCGTGAGGTGTACCGATCCTGGGCAAGCACAGATCCGCAATGCTGTTGTGCCTGTGCATAGGCTGCACGGGGACAGTGAAGAGCAGCACGAGCTTTCAGGGCTGGCACCTTCCTTGTGGGACAAGGAGCCGGACGTTTGCCTTTTCAGAAAAATGCTATACCGAGAACGGACACCGAGAGGTGTACAGATCCTGGGCAAGAACAGATCCCCAATGCTGTTGTGCCTGTGCATAGGCTGCACGGGGACAGTGAAGAGCAGCACGAGCTTTCAGGGCTGGCACCTTCCTTGTGGGACAAGGAGCCGGACGTTTGCATTTTCGGAAGAGCCTCTGCCGAGAACGAACACCGTGAGGTGTACCGTTCCTGGGCAAGCACAGATCCCCAGTGCTGTTGTGCCTGTGCATAGGCTGCACGGGGACAGTGAAGAGCAGCAAGAGCTTTCAGGGCTGGCACCTTCCTTGTGGGACAAGGAGCCGGACGTTTGCCTATTCGGAAGAGCCTCTGCCGAGAACGAACACCGTGAGGTGTACCGATCCTGGGCAAGCACAGATCCCCAATGCTGTTGTGCCTGTGCATAGGCTGCATGGGGACAGTGAAGAGCAGCACGAGCTTTCAGGGCTGGCACCTTCCTTGTGGCACAAGGAGCCGGACGTTTGCATTTTCGGAAAGAGGCTCTCCGGAGAACGAACACCGTGAGGTGTACCGTTCCTGGGAAGGCACAGATCCCCAGTGCTGTTGTGCCTGTGCATAGGCTGCACGGGGACAGTGAAGAGCAGCAAGAGCTTTCAGGGCTGGCACCTTCCTTGTGGCACAAGGAGCCGGACGTTTGCCTTTTCGGAGAGAGGTTCTGCTGACAATGAACACCGTGAGGTGTACCGATCCTGGGCAAGCACAGATCCCCAGTGCTGTTGTGCCTGTGCATAGGCTGCACGGGGACAGTGAAGAGCAGCACGAGCTTTCAGGGCTGGCACCTTCCTTGTGGGACTAGGAACCGGACGTTTGCCTTTTCAGAAAAATGCTATACCGAGAACGGACACCGAGAGGTGTACCGATCCTGGGCAAGCACAGATCCCCAATGCTATTGTGCCTGTGCATAGGCTGCACGGGGACAGTGAAGAGCAGCAAGAGCTTTCAGGGCTGGCACCTTCCTTGTGGGACAAGGAGCCGGACGTTTGCCTTTTCGGAAGAGCCTCTGCCGAGAACGAACACCGTGAGGTGTACCGATCCTGGGCAAGCACAGATCCCCACTGCTGTTGTGCCTGTGCATAGGCTGCACGGGGACAGTGAAGAGCAGCACGAGCTTTCTGCGCTGGCACCTTCCTTGTCGGACGTTTGCCTTTTCGGAAGAGCCTCTGCCGAGAACGAACACCGAGAGGTGTACAGATCCTGGGCAAGCACAGATCCCCAATGCTGTTGTGCCTGTGCATAGGCTGCACGGGGACAGTGAAGAGCAGCAAGAGCTTTCAGGGCTGGCACCTTCCTTGTGGGACAAGGAGCCGGACGTTTGCCTTTTCAGAAAAATGCTATACCGAGAACGGACACCGAGAGGTGTACCGATCCTGGGCAAGCACAGATCCCCAATGCTGTTGTGCCTGTGCATAGGCTGCACGGGGACAGTGAAGAGCAGCAAGAGCTTTCAGGGCTGGCACCTTCCTTGTGGGACAAGGAGCCGGACGTTTGCCTTTTCGGAAGAGCCTCTGCTGAGAACGAACACCGTGAGGTGTACCGTTCCTGGGCAAGCACAGATCCCCAATGCTGTTGTGCCTGTGCATAGGCTGAATAGGGACAGTGAAGAGCAGCAAGAGCTTTCAGGCCTGGCACCTTCCTTGTGGGACAAGGAGCCGGACGTTTGCCTTTTCGGAGAGAGGCTCTGCTGACAATGAACAAGGTGAGGTGTACCGATCCTGGGCAAGCACAGATCCCCAGTGCTGTTGTGCCTGTGCATAGGCTGCACGGGGACAGTGAAGAGCAGCACGAGCTTTCAGGGCTGGCACCTTCCTTGTGGGACAAGGAGCCGGACGTTTGCCTTTTCAGAAAAATGCTATGCCGAGAACGGACACCGAGAGGTGTACCGATCCTGGGCAAGCACAGATCCCCAATGCTGTTGTGCCTGTGCATAGGCTGCACGGGGACAGTGAAGAGCAGCACGAGCTTTCAGGGCTGGCACCTTCCTTGTGGCACAAGGAGCCGGACGTTTGCCTTTTCGGAGAGAGGCTCTGCTGACAATGAACACCGTGAGGTGTACCGATTCTGGGCAAGCACAGATCCCCAATGCTGTTGTGCCTGTGCATAGGCTGCACGGGGACAGTGAAGAGCAGCACGAGCTTTCAGGGCTGGCGCCTTCCTTGTGGGACAAGGAGCCGGACGTTTGCGTTTTCGGAAGAGCCTCTGCCGAGAACGAACACCGTGAGGTGTACCGTTCCTGGGCAAGCACAGATCCCCAATGCTGTTGTGCCTGTGCATAGGCTGCACGGGGACAGTGAAGAGCAGCACGAGCTTTCAGGGCTGGCACCTTCCTTGTGGGACAAGGAGCCGGACGTTTGCCTTTTAAGAAAAATGCTATACCGAGAACGGACACCGAGAGGTGTACCGATCCTGGGCAAGCACAGATCCCCAATGCTGTTGTGCCTGTGCATAGGCTGCACGGGGACAGTGAAGAGCAGCAAGAGCTTTCAGGGCTGGCACCTTCCTTGTGGCACAAGGAGCCGGACGTTTGCCTTTTCAGAAAAATGCTATACCGAGAACGAACACCGTGAGGTGTACCGATCCTGGGCAAGCACAGATCCCCAATGCTGTTGTGCCTGTGCATAGGCTGCACGGGGACAGTGAAGAGCAGCACGAGCTTTCAGGGCTGGCACCTTCCTTGTGGCACAAGGAGCCGGACGTTTGCCTTTTCGGAGAGAGGCTCTGCTGACAATGAACACCGTGAGGTGTACCGATTCTGGGCAAGCACAGATCCCCAGTGCTGTTGTGCCTGTGCATAGGCTGCACGGGGACAGTGAAGAGCAGCACGAGCTTTCAGGGCTGGCACCTTCCTTGTGGCACAAGGAGCCGGACGTTTGCGTTTTCGGAAGAGCCTCTGCCGAGAACGAACACCGTGAGGTGTACCGTTCCTGGGCAAGCACAGATCCCGTATGCTGTTGTGCCTGTGCATAGGCTGCACGGGGACAGTGAAGAGCAGCACGAGCTTTCAGGGCTGGCACCTTCCTTGTGGCACAAGGAGCCGGACGTTTGCCTTTTCGGAAGAGCCTCTGCCGAGAACGAACACCGTGAGGTGTACCGTTCCTGGGCAAGCACAGATCCCCAGTGCTGTTGTGCCTGTGCATAGGCTGCACGGGGACAGTGAAGAGCAGCACGAGCTTTGGGGGCTGGCACCTTCCTTATGGCACAAGGAGCCAGACGTTTGCCTTTTCAGAAAAATGCTATACCGAGAACGGACACCGAGAGGTGTACCGATCCTGGGCAAGCACAGATCCCCAGTGCTGTTGTGCCTGTGCATAGGCTGCACGGGGACAGTGAAGAGCAGCACGAGCTTTCAGGGCTGGCACCTTCATTGTGGGACAAGGAGCCGGACGTTTGCCTTTTCGGAAGAGCCTCTGCCGAGAACGAACACCGTGAGGTGTACCCTTCCTGGGCAAGCACAGATCCCCAATGCTGTTGTGCCTGTGCATAGGCTGCACGGGGACAGTGAAGAGCAGCACGAGCTTTCAGGGCTGGCACCTTCCTTGTGGCACAAGGAGCCGGACGTTTGCCTTTTCAGAAAAATGAATACCGAGAACGGACACCGAGAGGTGTACCGATCCTGGGCAAGCACAGATCCCCAATGCTGTTGTGCCTGTGCATAGGCTGCACGGGGACAGTGAAGAGCAGCAAGAGCTTTCAGGGCTGGCACCTTCCTTGTGGGACAAGGAGCCGGATGTTTGCCTTTTCGGAAGAGCCTCTGCCGAGAACGAACACCGTGAGGTGTACCGTTCCTGGGCAAGCACAGATCCCCAATGCTGTTGTGCCTGTGCATAGACTGCACGGGGACAGTGAAGAGCAGCACGAGCTTTCAGGGCTGGCACCTTCCTTGTGGGACAAGGAGCTGGACGTTTGCGTTTTCGGAAGAGCCTCTGCCGAGAACGAACACCGTGAGGTGTACCGTTCCTGGGCAAGCACAGATCCCCAGTGCTGTTGTGCCTGTGCATAGGCTGCACGGGGACAGTGAAGAGCAGCACGAGCTTTCAGGGCTGGCACCTTCCTTGTGGCACAAGGAGCCGGACGTTTGACTTTTCAGAAAAATGAATACCGAGAACGGACACCGAGAGGTGTACCGATCCTGGGCAAGCACAGATCCCCAATGCTGTTGTGCCTGTGCATAGGCTGCACGGGGACAGTGAAGAGCAGCACGAGCTTTCAGGGCTGGCACCTTCCTTGTGGCACAAGGAGCCGGACGTTTGACTTTTCAGAAAAATGAATACCGAGAACGGACACCGAGAGGTGTACCGATCCTGGGCAAGCACAGATCCCCAATGCTGTTGTGCCTGTGCATAGGCTGCACGGGGACAGTGAAGAGCAGCACGAGCTTTCAGGGCTGGCACCTTCCTTGTGGCACAAGGAGCCAGACGTTTGCCTTTTCAGAAAAATGCTATACCGAGAACGAACACCGTGAGGTGTACCGATCCTGGGCAAGCACAGATCCCCAGTGCTGTTGTGCCTGTGCATAGGCTGCACGGGGACAGTGAAGAGCAGCACGAGCTTTAAGGGCTAGCACCTTCCTTGTGGGACAAGGAGCCGGACGTTTGCCTTTTCAGAAAAATGCTATGCCGAGAACAGACACCGAGAGGTGTACCGATCCTGGGCAAGCACAGATCCCGTATGCTGTTGTGCCTGTGCATAGGCTGCACGGGGACAGTGAAGAGCAGCACGAGCTTTCAGGGCTGGCACCTTCCTTGTGGCACAAGGAGCCGGACGTTTGCCTTTTCGGAGAGAGGCTCTGCTGACAATGAACACCGTGAGGTGTACCGATCCTGGGCAAGCACAGATCCCCAGTGCTGTTGTGCCTGTGCATAGGCTGCACGGGGACAGTGAAGAGCAGCACGAGCTTTCAGGGCTGGCACCTTCCTTGTGGGACAAGGAGCCGGACGTTTGCCTTTTCAGAAAAATGCTATGCCGAGAACGGACACCGAGAGGTGTACCGATCCTGGGCAAGCACAGATCCCCAGTGCTGTTGTGCCTGTGCATAGGCTGCACGGGGACAGTGAAGAGCAGCACGAGCTTTCAGGGCTGGCGCCTTCCTTGTGGGACAAGGAGCCGGACGTTTGCGTTTTCGGAAGAGCCTCTGCCGAGAACGAACACCGTGAGGTGTACCGTTCCTGGGCAAGCACAGATCCCCAATGCTGTTGTGCCTGTGCATAGGCTGCACGGGGACAGTGAAGAGCAGCACGAGCTTTCAGGGCTGGCACCTTCCTTGTGGCACAAGGAGCCGGACGTTTGCCTTTTCAGAAAAATGCTATACCGAGAACGGACACCGTGAGGTGTACCGTTCCTGGGCAAGCACAGATCCCCAATGCTGTTGTGCCTGTGCATAGGCTGCACGGGGACAGTGAAGAGCAGCACGAGCTTTCAGGGCTGGCACCTTCCTTGTGGCACAAAGGAGCCGGACGTTTGACTTTTCAGAAAAATGAATACCGAGAACAGACACCGAGAGGTGTACCGATCCTGGGCAAGCACAGATCCCCAATGCTGTTGTGCCTGTGCATAGGCTGCACGGGGACAGTGAAGAGCAGCACGAGCTTTCAGGGCTGGCACCTTCCTTGTGGGACAAGGAGCCGGACGTTTGCGTTTTCGGAAGAGACTCTGCCGAGAACGAACACCGTGAGGTGTACCGTTCCTGGGCAAGCACAGATCCCCAGTGCTGTTGTGCCTGTGCATAGGCTGCACGGGGACAGTGAAGAGCAGCACGAGCTTTCAGGGCTGGCACCTTCCTTGTGGCACAAGGAGCCGGACGTTTGCCTTTTCGGAAAGAGGCTCTGCTGACAATGAACACCGTGAGGTGTACCGATCCTGGGCAAGCACAGATCCCCAATGCTGTTGTGCCTGTGCATAGGTTGCACGGGGACAGTGAAGAGCAGCAAGAGCTTTCAGGGCTGGCACCTTCCTTGTGGGACAAGGAGCCGGACGTTTGCCTTTTCAGAAAAATGCTAAGCCGAGAACGAACACCGTGAGGTGTACCGATCCTGGGCAAGCACAGATCCCCAATGCTGTTGTGCCTGTGCATAGGCTGCACGGGGACAGTGAAGAGCAGCACGAGCTTTCAGGGCTGGCACCTTCCTTGTGGCACAAGGAGCCGGACGTTTGCCTTTTCAGAAAAATGCTATGCCGAGAACGGACACCGAGAGGTGTACCGATCCTGGGCAAGCACAGATCCCCAATGCTGTTGTGCCTGTGCATAGGCTGCACGGGGACAGTGAATAGCAGCAACAGCTTTCAGGGCTGGCACCTTCCTTGTGGGACAAGGAGCCGGACGTTTGCCTTTTCGGAAAGAGGCTCTGCTGACAATGAACACCGTGAGGTGTACCGATCCTGGGCAAGCACAGATCCCCATGCTGTTGTGCCTGTGCATAGGCTGCACGGGGACAGTGAAGAGCAGCACGAGCTTTCAGGGCTGGCACCTTCCTTGTGGGACAAGGAGCCGGACGTTTGCCTTTTCAGAAAAATGCTATGCCGAGAACGGACACCGAGAGGTGTACCGATCCTGGGCAAGCACAGATCCCGTATGCTGTTGTGCCTGTGCATAGGCTGCACGGGGACAGTGAAGAGCAGCACGAGCTTTCAGGGCTGGCACCTTCCTTGTGGGACTAGGAGCCGGACGTTTGCCTTTTAAGAAAAATGCTATACCGAGAACGGACACCGAGAGGTGTACCGATCCTGGGCAAGCACAGATCCCCAATGCTGTTGTGCCTGTGCATAGGCTGCACGGGGACAGTGAAGAGCAGCAAGAGCTTTCAGGGCTGGCACCTTCCTTGTGGGACAAGGCGCCGGACGTTTGCCTTTTCAGAAAAATGCTATACCGAGAACGAACACCGTGAGGTGTACCGATCCTGGGCAAGCACAGATCCCCAATGCTGTTGTGCCTGTGCATAGGCTGCACGGGGACAGTGAAGAGCAGCACGAGCTTTCAGGGCTGGCGCCTTCCTTGTGGGACAAGGAGCCGGACGTTTGCGTTTTCGGAAGAGCCTCTGCCGAGAACGAACACCGTGAGGTGTACCGTTCCTGGGCAAGCACAGATCCCCAGTGCTGTTGTGCCTGTGCATAGGCTGCACGGGGACAGTGAAGAGCAGCACGAGCTTTCAGGGCTGGCACCTTCCTTGTGGCACAAGGAGCCGGACGTTTGCCTTTTCAGAAAAATGCTATACCGAGAACGGACACCGTGAGGTGTACCGTTCCTGGGCAAGCACAGATCCCCAATGCTGTTGTGCCTGTGCATAGGCTGCACGGGGACAGTGAAGAGCAGCACGAGCTTTCAGGGCTGGCACCTTCCTTGTGGCACAAGGAGCCGGACGTATGCCTTTTCAGAAAAATGCTATACCGAGAACGAACACCGTGAGGTGTACCGATCCTGGGCAAGCACAGATCCCCAGTGCTGTTGTGCCTGTGCATAGGCTGCACGGGGACAGTGAAGAGCAGCACAAGCTTTCAGAGCTGGCACCTTCCTTGTGGCACAAGGAGCCGGACGTTTGACTTTTCAGAAAAATGAATACCGAGAACGGACACCGAGAGGTGTACCGATCCTGGGCAAGCACAGATCCCGTATGCTGTTGTGCCTGTGCATAGGCTGCACGGGGACAGTGAAGAGCAGCACGAGCTTTCAGGGCTGGCACCTTCCTTGTGGGACAAGGAGCCGGACGTTTGACTTTTCAGAAAAATGCTATGCCGAGAAAGGACACCGAGAGGTGTACCGTTCCTGGGCAGGCACAGATCCCCAATGCTGTTGTGCCTGTGCATAGACTGCACGGGGACAATGAAGAGCAGCACGAGCTTTCAGGGCTGGCACCTTCCTTGTGGGACAAGGAGCCGGACGTTTGCCTTTTCGGAAGAGCCTCTGCCGAGAACGAACACCGTGAGGTGTACCGTTCCTGGGCAAGCACAGATCCCCAATGCTGTTGTGCCTGTGCATAGGCTGAATAGGGACAGTGAAGAGCAGCAAGAGCTTTCAGGCCTGGCACCTTCCTTGTGGGACAAGGAGCCGGACGTTTGCCTTTTCAGAAAAATGCTATGCCGAGATCAGACACCGTGAGGTGTACCGTTCCTGGGCAAGCACAGATCCCCAATGCTGTTGTGCCTGTGCATAGGCTGCACGGGGACAGTGAAGAGCAGCACGAGCTTTCAGGGCTGGCACCTTCCTTGTGGCACAAGGAGCCGGACGTTTGCCTTTTCAGAAGAGCCTCTGCCGAGAACGAACACCGTGAGGTGTACCGATCCTGGGCAAGCACAGATCCCCAATGCTGTTGTGCCTGTGCATAGGCTGCACGGGGACAGTGAATAGCAGCAAGAGCTTTCAGGGCTGGCGCCTTCCTTGTGGGACAAGGAGCCAGACGTTTGCCTTTTCAGAAAAATGCTATACCGAGAACGGACACCGAGAGGTGTACCGATCCTGGGCAAGCACAGATCCCCAATGCTGTTGTGCCTGTGCAAAGGCTGCACGGGGACAGTGAAGAGCAGCACGAGCTTTCAGGGCTGGCACCTTCCTTGTGGCACAAGGAGCCGGACGTTTGACTTTTCAGAAAAATGAATACCGAGAACGGACACCGAGAGGTGTACCGATCCTGGGCAAGCACAGATCCCCAATGCTGTTGTGCCTGTGCATAGGCTGCACGGGGACAGTGAAGAGCAGCAAGAGCTTTCAGGGCTGGCACCTTCCTTGTGGCACAAGGAGCCGGACGTTTGACTTTTCAGAAAAATGAATACCGAGAACGGACACCGAGAGGTGTACCGATCCTGGGCAAGCACAGATCCCCAATGCTGTTGTGCCTGTGCATAGGCTGCACGGGGACAGTGAAGAGCAGCACGAGCTTTCAGGGCTGGCACCTTCCTTGTGGCACAAGGAGCCGGACGTTTGCCTTTTCAGAAAAATGCTATACCGAGAACGAACACCGTGAGGTGTACCGTTCCTGGGCAGGCACAGATCCCCAGTGCTGTTGTGCCTGTGCATAGACTGCACGGGGACAGTGAAGAGCAGCACGAGCTTTCAGGGCTGGCACCTTCCTTGTGGGACAAGGAGCTGGACGTTTGCGTTTTCGGAAGAGCCTCTGCCGAGAACGAACACCGTGAGGTGTACCGTTCCTGGGCAAGCACAGATCCCCAGTGCTGTTGTGCCTGTGCATAGGCTGCACGGGGACAGTGAAGAGCAGCACGAGCTTTCAGGGCTGGCACCTTCCTTGTGGCACAAGGAGCCAGACGTTTGCCTTTTAAGAAAAATGCTATACCGAGAACGGACACCGAGAGGTGTACCGATCCTGGGCAAGCACAGATCCCCAATGCTGTTGTGCCTGTGCATAGGCTGCACGGGGACAGTGAAGAGCAGCACGAGCTTTCAGGGCTGGCACCTTCATTGTGGGACAAGGAGCCGGACGTTTGCCTTTTCGGAAGAGCCTCTGCCGAGAACGAACACCGTGAGGTGTACCGTTCCTGGGCAAGCACAGATCCCCAATGCTGTTGTGCCTGTGCATAGGCTGCACGGGGACAGTGAAGAGCAGCACGAGCTTTCAGGGCTGGCACCTTCCTTGTGGGACAAGGAGCCGGACGTTTGCCTTTTCAGAAAAATGCTATGCCGAGAACAGACACCGAGAGGTGTACCGATCCTGGGCAAGCACAGATCCCGTATGCTGTTGTGCCTGTGCATAGGCTGCACGGGGACAGTGAAGAGCAGCACGAGCTTTCAGGGCTGGCACCTTCCTTGTGGCACAAGGAGCCGGACGTTTGCCTTTTCGGAGAGAGGCTCTGCTGACAATGAACACCGTGAGGTGTACCGATCCTGGGCAAGCACAGATCCCCAGTGCTGTTGTGCCTGTGCATAGGCTGCACGGGGACAGTGAAGAGCAGCACGAGCTTTCAGGGCTGGCACCTTCCTTGTGGGACAAGGAGCCGGACGTTTGCCTTTTCAGAAAAATGCTATGCCGAGAACGGACACCGAGAGGTGTACCGATCCTGGGCAAGCACAGATCCCCAGTGCTGTTGTGCCTGTGCATAGGCTGCACGGGGACAGTGAAGAGCAGCACGAGCTTTCAGGGCTGGCACCTTCCTTGTGGCACAAGGAGCCGGACGTTTGCCTTTTCAGAAAAATGCTATACCGAGAACGGACACCGTGAGGTGTACCGTTCCTGGGCAAGCACAGATCCCCAATGCTGTTGTGCCTGTGCATAGGCTGCACGGGGACAGTGAAGAGCAGCACGAGCTTTCAGGGCTGGCACCTTCCTTGTGGGACTAGGAGCCGGACGTTTGCCTTTTCAGAAAAATGCTATACCGAGAACGGACACCGCGAGGTGTACCGATCCTGGGCAAGCACAGATCCCCAATGCTGTTGTGCCTGTGCATAGGCTGCACGGGGACAGTGAAGAGCAGCACGAGCTTTCAGGGCTGGCACCTTCATTGTGGGACAAGGAGCCGGACGTTTGCCTTTTCAGAAAAATGCTAAGCCGAGAACGAACACCGTGAGGTGTACCGATCCTGGGCAAGCACAGATCCCCAATGCTGTTGTGCCTGTGCATAGGCTGCACGGGGACAGTGAAGAGCAGCACGAGCTTTCAGGGCTGGCACCTTCCTTGTGGCACAAGGAGCCGGACGTTTGCCTTTTCAGAAAAATGCTATGCCGAGAACGGACACCGAGAGGTGTACCGATCCTGGGCAAGCACAGATCCCCAATGCTGTTGTGCCTGTGCATAGGCTGCACGGGGACAGTGAAGAGCAGCAACAGCTTTCAGGGCTGGCACCTTCCTTGTGGGACAAGGAGCCGGACGTTTGCCTTTTCGGAAAGAGGCTCTGCTGACAATGAACACCGTGAGGTGTACCGATCCTGGGCAAGCACAGATCCCCATGCTGTTGTGCCTGTGCATAGGCTGCACGGGGACAGTGAAGAGCAGCACGAGCTTTCAGGGCTGGCACCTTCCTTGTGGCACAAGGAGCCGGACGTTTGCCTTTTCAGAAAAATGCTATACCGAGAACGAACACCGTGAGGTGTACCGATCCTGGGCAAGCACAGATCCCCAATGCTGTTGTGCCTGTGCATAGGCTGCACGGGGACAGTGAAGAGCAGCACGAGCTTTCAGGGCTGGCACCTTCCTTGTGGGACAAGGAGCCGGACGTTTGCCTTTTCGGAGAGAGGCTCTGCTGACAATGAACACCGTGAGGTGTACCGATCCTGGGCAAGCACAGATCCCCACTGCTGTTGTGCCTGTGCATAGGCTGCACGGGGACAGTGAAGAGCAGCACGAGCTTTCAGGGCTGGCACCTTCCTTGTGGGACAAGGAGCCGGACGTTTGCCTTTTCAGAAAAATGCTATGCCGAGAACGGACACCGAGAGGTGTACCGATCCTGGGCAAGCACAGATCCCGTATGCTGTTGTGCCTGTGCATAGGCTGCACGGGGACAGTGAAGAGCAGCACGAGCTTTCAGGGCTGGCACCTTCCTTGTGGGACTAGGAGCCGGACGTTTGCCTTTTAAGAAAAATGCTATACCGAGAACGGACACCGAGAGGTGTACCGATCCTGGGCAAGCACAGATCCCCAGTGCTGTTGTGCCTGTGCATAGGCTGCACGGGGACAGTGAAGAGCAGCACGAGCTTTCAGGGCTGGCGCCTTCCTTGTGGGACAAGGAGCCGGACGTTTGCGTTTTCGGAAGAGCCTCTGCCGAGAACGAACACCGTGAGGTGTACCGTTCCTGGGCAAGCACAGATCCCGTATGCTGTTGTGCCTGTGCATAGGCTGCACGGGGACAGTGAAGAGCAGCACGAGCTTTCAGGGCTGGCACCTTCCTTGTGGCACAAGGAGCCGGACGTTTGCCTTTTCAGAAAAATGCTATACCGAGAACGGACACCGTGAGGTGTACCGTTCCTGGGCAAGCACAGATCCCCAATGCTGTTGTGCCTGTGCATAGGCTGCACGGGGACAGTGAAGAGCAGCACGAGCTTTCAGGGCTGGCACCTTCCTTGTGGCACAAGGAGCCGGACGTTTGCCTTTTCAGAAAAATGCTATACCGAGAACGAACACCGTGAGGTGTACCGATCCTGGGCAAGCACAGATCCCCAGTGCTGTTGTGCCTGTGCATAGGCTGCACGGGGACAGTGAAGAGCAGCACAAGCTTTCAGAGCTGGCACCTTCCTTGTGGCACAAGGAGCCGGACGTTTGACTTTTCAGAAAAATGAATACCGAGAACGGACACCGAGAGGTGTACCGATCCTGGGCAAGCACAGATCCCGTATGCTGTTGTGCCTGTGCATAGGCTGCACGGGGACAGTGAAGAGCAGCACGAGCTTTCAGGGCTGGCACCTTCCTTGTGGGACAAGGAGCCGGACGTTTGACTTTTCAGAAAAATGCTATGCCGAGAAAGGACACCGAGAGGTGTACCGTTCCTGGGCAGGCACAGATCCCCAGTGCTGTTGTGCCTGTGCATAGACTGCACGGGGACAATGAAGAGCAGCACGAGCTTTCAGGGCTGGCACCTTCCTTGTGGGACAAGGAGCCGGACGTTTGCCTTTTCGGAAGAGCCTCTGCCGAGAACGAACACCGTGAGGTGTACCGTTCCTGGGCAAGCACAGATCCCCAATGCTGTTGTGCCTGTGCATAGGCTGAATAGGGACAGTGAAGAGCAGCAAGAGCTTTCAGGCCTGGCACCTTCCTTGTGGGACAAGGAGCCGGACGTTTGCCTTTTCAGAAAAATGCTATGCCGAGATCAGACACCGTGAGGTGTACCGTTCCTGGGCAAGCACAGATCCCCAATGCTGTTGTGCCTGTGCATAGGCTGCACGGGGACAGTGAAGAGCAGCACGAGCTTTCAGGGCTGGCACCTTCCTTGTGGCACAAGGAGCCGGACGTTTGCCTTTTCAGAAGAGACTCTGCCGAGAACGAACACCGTGAGGTGTACCGATCCTGGGCAAGCACAGATCCCCAATGCTGTTGTGCCTGTGCATAGGCTGCACGGGGACAGTGAATAGCAGCAAGAGCTTTCAGGGCTGGCGCCTTCCTTGTGGGACAAGGAGCCAGACGTTTGCCTTTTCAGAAAAATGCTATACCGAGAACGGACACCGAGAGGTGTACCGATCCTGGGCAAGCACAGATCCCCAATGCTGTTGTGCCTGTGCAAAGGCTGCACGGGGACAGTGAAGAGCAGCAAGAGCTTTCAGGGCTGGCACCTTCCTTGTGGCACAAGGAGCCGGACATTTGACTTTTCAGAAAAATGAATACCGAGAACGGACACCGAGAGGTGTACCGATCCTGGGCAAGCACAGATCCCCAATGCTGTTGTGCCTGTGCATAGGCTGCACGGGGACAGTGAAGAGCAGCAAGAGCTTTCAGGGCTGGCACCTTCCTTGTGGCACAAGGAGCCGGACGTTTGACTTTTCAGAAAAATGAATACCGAGAACGGACACCGAGAGGTGTACCGATCCTGGGCAAGCACAGATCCCCAATGCTGTTGTGCCTGTGCATAGGCTGCACGGGGACAGTGAAGAGCAGCACGAGCTTTGGGGGCTGGCACCTTCCTTGTGGCACAAGGAGCCGGACGTTTGCCTTTTCAGAAAAATGCTATGCCGAGAACAGACACCGAGAGGTGTACCGATCCTGGGCAAGCACAGATCCCGTATGCTGTTGTGCCTGTGCATAGGCTGCACGGGGACAGTGAAGAGCAGCACGAGCTTTCAGGGCTGGCACCTTCCTTGTGGCACAAGGAGCCGGACGTTTGCCTTTTCGGAGAGAGGCTCTGCTGACAATGAACACCGTGAGGTGTACCGATTCTGGGCAAGCACAGATCCCCAATGCTGTTGTGCCTGTGCATAGGCTGCACGGGGACAGTGAAGAGCAGCAAGAGCTTTCAGGGCTGGCACCTTCATTGTGGGACAAGGAGCCGGACGTTTGCCTTTTCGGAAGAGCCTCTGCCGAGAACGAACACCGTGAGGTGTACCGTTCCTGGGCAAGCACAGATCCCGTATGCTGTTGTTCCTGTGCATAGGCTGCACGGGGACAGTGAAGAGCAGCACGAGCTTTCAGGGCTGGCACCTTCCTTGTGGGACAAGGAGCCGGACGTTTGACTTTTCAGAAAAATGAATACCGAGAACGGACACCGAGAGGTGTACCGATCCTGGGCAAGCACAGATCCCCAAAGCTGTTGTGCCTGTGCATAGGCTGCACGGGGACAGTGAAGAGCAGCAAGAGCTTTCAGGGCTGGCACCTTCATTGTGGGACAAGGAGCCGGACGTTTGCCTTTTCGGAAGAGCCTCTGCCGAGAACGGACACCGAGAGGTGTACCGATCCTGGGCAAGCACAGATCCCGTATGCTGTTGTGCCTGTGCATAGGCTGCACGGGGACAGTGAAGAGCAGCACGAGCTTTCAGGGCTGGCACCTTCCTTGTGGGACAAGGAGCCGGACGTTTGCCTTTTCGGAAAGAGGCTCTGCTGACAATGAACACCGTGAGGTGTACCGATCCTGGGCAAGCACAGATTCCCCAATGCTGTTGTGCCTGTGCATAGGCTGCACGGGGACAGTGAAGAGCAGCACGAGCTTTCAGGGCTGGCACCTTCCTTGTGAGACAAGGAGCCGGACGTTTGACTTTTCAGAAAAATGCTATGCCGAGAAAGGACACCGAGAGGTGTACCGTTCCTGGGCAGGCACAGATCCCCAGTGCTGTTGTGCCTGTGCATAGGCTGCACGGGGACAGTGAAGAGCAGCACGAGCTTTCAGGGCTGGCACCTTCCTTGTGGGACAAGGAGCCGGACGTTTGCGTTTTCGGAAGGGCCTCTGCCGAGAACGAACACCGTGAGGTGTACCGTTCCTGGGCAAGCACAGATCCCCAGTGCTGTTGTGCCTGTGCATAGGCTGCACGGGGACAGTGAAGAGCAGCACGAGCTTTCAGGGCTGGCACCTTCCTTGTGGCACAAGGAGCCAGACGTTTGCCTTTTCAGAAAAATGCTATACCGAGAACGGACACCGAGAGGTGTACCGATCCTGGGCAAGCACAGATCCCCAATGCTGTTGTGCCTGTGCATAGGCTGCACGGGGACAGTGAAGAGCAGCAAGAGCTTTCAGGGCTGGCACCTTCATTGTGGCACAAGGAGCCGGACGTTTGCCTTTTCGGAAGAGCCTCTGCCGAGAACGAACACCGTGAGGTGTACCGTTCCTGGGCAAGCACAGATCCCCAGTGCTGTTGTGCCTGTGCATAGGCTGCACGGGGACAGTGAAGAGCAGCACGAGCTTTCAGGGCTGGCACCTTCCTTGTGGCACAAGGAGCCGGACGTTTGCCTTTTCAGAAAAATGCTATACCGAGAACGAACACCGTGAGGTGTACCGATCCTGGGCAAGCACAGATCCCCAGTGCTGTTGTGCCTGTGCATAGGCTGCACGGGGACAGTGAAGAGCAGCACGAGCTTTCAGGGCTGGCACCTTCCTTGTGGCACAAGGAGCCGGACGTTTGCCTTTTCAGAAAAATGCTATACCGAGAACGAACACCGTGAGGTGTACCGATCCTGGGCAAGCACAGATCCCCAGTGCTGTTGTGCCTGTGCATAGGCTGCACGGGGACAGTGAAGAGCAGCACGAGCTTTCAGGGCTGGCACCTTCATTGTGGCACAAGGAGCCGGACGTTTGACTTTTCAGGAAAATGCTATACCGAGAACGGACACCGAGAGGTGTACCGATCCTGGGCAAGCACAGATCCCCAATGCTGTTGTGCCTGTGCATAGGCTGCACGGGGACAGTGAAGAGCAGCACGAGCTTTCAGGGCTGGCACCTTCCTTGTGGGACAAGGAGCCGGACGTTTGCCTTTTCGGAAGAGCCTCTGCCGAGAAGGAACACCGTGAGGTGTACCGATCCTGGGCAAGCATAGATCCCGTATGCTGTTGTGCCTGTGCATAGGCTGCACGGGGACAGTGAATAGCAGCACGAGCTTTCAGGGCTGGCACCTTCATTGTGGCAAAAGGAGCCGGACGTTTGCCTTTTCGGAAGAGCCTCTGCCGAGAACGAACACCGTGAGGTGTACCGTTCCTGGGCAAGCACAGATCCCCAATGCTGTTGTGCCTGTGCATAGGCTGCACGGGGACAGTGAAGAGCAGCACGAGCTTTCAGGGCTGGCACCTTCCTTGTGGGACAAGGAGCCGGACGTTTGCCTTTTCAGAAAAATGCTATACCGAGAACGGACACCGTGAGGTGTACCGATCCTGGGCAAGCACAGATCCCCAATGCTGTTGTGCCTGTGCATAGGCTGCACGGGGACAGTGAAGAGCAGCACGAGCTTTCAGGGCTGGCACCTTCCTTGTGGCACAAGGAGCCGGACGTTTGCCTTTTCGGAAGAGCCTCTGCCGAGAACGAACACCGTGAGTTGTACCGTTCCTGGGCAAGCACAGATCCCCAATGCTGTTGTGCCTGTGCATAGGCTGAATAGGGACAGTGAAGAGCAGCACGAGCTTTGGGGGCTGGCACCTTCCTTGTGGCACAAGGAGCCGGACGTTTGCCTTTTCAGAAAAATGCTATGCCGAGAACGGACACCGAGAGGTGTACCGATCCTGGGCAAGCACAGATCCCCAATGCTGTTGTGCCTGTGCATAGGCTGCACGGGGACAGTGAAGAGCAGCACGAGCTTTCAGGGCTGGCACCTTCCTTGTGGGACAAGGAGCCGGACGTTTGCCTTTTCAGAAAAATGCTATACCGAGAACGGACACCGAGAGGTGTACCGATCCTGGGCAAGCACAGAACCCCAATGCTGTTGTGCCTGTGCACAGGCTGCATGGGGACAGTGAAGAGCAGCAAGAGCTTTCAGGGCTGGCACCTTCCTTGTGGCACAAGGAGCCGGACGTTTGCCTTTTCGGAAAGAGGCTCTGCTGACAACGAACACCGTGAGGTGTACCGATCCTGGGCAAGCACAGAACCCCAATGCTGTTGTGCCTGTGCATAGGCTGCACGGGGACAGTGAAGAGCAGCACGAGCTTTCAGGGCTGGCACCTTCCTTGTGGGACAAGGAGCCGGACGTTTGCCTTTTCAGAAAAATGCTATACCGAGAACGGACACCGTGAGGTGTACCGATCCTGGGCAAGCACAGATCCCCAATGCTGTTGTGCCTGTGCATAGGCTGCACGGGGACAGTGAAGAGCAGCAAGAGCTTTCAGGAGTGGCACCTTCCTTGTGGGACAAGGAGCCGGACGTTTGCCTTTTCGGAAGAGCCTCTGCCGAGAACGAACACCGTGAGTTGTACCGTTCCTGGGCAAGCACAGATCCCCAATGCTGTTGTGCCTGTGCATAGGCTGAATAGGGACAGTGAAGAGCAGCACGAGCTTTGGGGGCTGGCACCTTCCTTGTGGCACAAGGAGCCGGACGTTTGCCTTTTCAGAAAAATGCTATGCCGAGAACGGACACCGAGAGGTGTACCGATCCTGGGCAAGCACAGATCCCCAATGCTGTTGTGCCTGTGCATAGGCTGCACGGGGACAGTGAAGAGCAGCACGAGCTTTCAGGGCTGGCACCTTCCTTGTGGGACAAGGAGCCGGACGTTTGCCTTTTCAGAAAAATGCTATACCGAGAACGGACACCGAGAGGTGTACCGATCCTGGGCAAGCACAGAACCCCAATGCTGTTGTGCCTGTGCATAGGCTGCATGGGGACAGTGAAGAGCAGCAAGAGCTTTCAGGGCTGGCACCTTCCTTGTGGCACAAGGAGCCGGACGTTTGCCTTTTCGGAAAGAGGCTCTGCTGACAACGAACACCGTGAGGTGTACCGATCCTGGGCAAGCACAGATCCCGTATGCTGTTGTGCCTGTGCATAGGCTGCACGGGGACAGTGAAGAGCAGCACGAGCTTTCAGGGCTGGCACCTTCCTTGTGGGACAAGGAGCCGGACGTTTGCCTTTTCAGAAAAATGCTATGCCGAGAACGGACACCGTGAGGTGTACCGTTCCTGGGCAAGCACAGATCCCCAATGCTGTTGTGCCTGTGCATAGGCTGCACGGGGACAGTGAAGAGCAGCACGAGCTTTCAGGGCTGGCACCTTCCTTGTGGCACAAGGAGCCGGACGTTTGCCTTTTCGGAAGGAGGCTCTGCGGAGAACGAACACCGTGAGATGTACCGATCCTGGGCAAGCACAGATCCCCAATGCTGTTCTGCCTGTGCATAGGCTGCACGGGGACAGTGAAGAGCAGCAAGCACTTTCAGGAGAGGCACCTTCCGTGTGGGACAAGGAGCCGGACGTTTGCCTTTTCGGAAGAGCCTCTGCCGAGAACGAACACCGTGAGGTGTACCGATCCTGGGCAAGCACAGATCCCCAATGCTGCTGTGCCTGTGCATAGGCTGCACGGGGACAGTGAAGAGCAGCAAGATCTTTCAGGGCTAGCACCTTCCTTGTGGGACAAGGAGCCGGACGTTTGCCTTTTCAGAAAAATGCTATGCCGAGAACGGACACCGAGAGGTGTACCGATCCTGGGCAAGCACAGATCCCCAATGCTGTTGTGCCTGTGCATAGGCTGCGCGGGGACAGTGAAGAGCAGCACGAGCTTTCAGGGCTGGCACCTTCCTTGTGAGACAAGGAGCCGGACGTTTGCCTTTTCGGAAAGAGGCTCTGCTGACAACGAACACCGTGAGGTGTACCGATCCTGGGCAGGCACAGATCCCCAGTGCTGTTGTGCCTGTGCATAGGCTGCACGGGGACAGTGAAGAGCAGCAAGAGCTTTCAGGGCTGGCACCTTCCTTGTGGGACAAGGAGCCGGACGTTTGCCTTTTCAGAAGAGCCTCTGCCGAGAACGAACACCGTGAGATATGCCGCCTGTGGGCAAGCAGAGATCCCCAATGCTGTTGTGCCTGTGGATAGGCTGCACGGGGCCAGTGAAGAGCAGCACGAGCTTTCAGGGCTGGCACCTTCCTTGTGGGACAAGGAGCCGGACGTTTGCCTTTTCAGAAAAATGCTATGCTGAGATCACACACCGTGAGGTGTACCGATCCTGGGCAAGCACAGATCCCCAGTGCTGTTGTGCCTGTGCATAGGCTGCACGGGGACAGTGAAGAGCAGCAAGAGCTTTCAGGGCTGGCACCTTCCTTGTGGGACAAGGAGCCGGACGTTTGCCTTTTCAGAAAAATGCTATGCCGAGAACGGACACCGTGACGTGTGCCGTTCCTGGGCAAGCACAGATCCACAATGCTGTTGTGCCTGTGCATAGGCTGCACGGGGACAGTGAAGAGCAGCACGAGCTTTCAGGGCTGGCACCTTCCTTGTGGGACAAGGAGCCGGACGTTTGCCTTTTAAGAAAGATGCTATACCGAGAACGGACACCGAGAGGTGTACCGATCCTGGGCAAGCACAGATCCCCAATGCTGTTGTGCCTGTGCATAGGCTGCACGGGGACAGTGAAGAGCAGCAAGAGCTTTCAGGGCTGGCACCTTCCTTGTGGGACAAGGAGCCGGACGTTTGCCTTTTCAGAAAAATGCTATACCGAGAACGAACACCGTGAGGTGTACCGATCCTGGGCAAGCACAGATCCCCAATGCTGTTGTGCCTGTGCATAGGCTGCACGGGGACAGTGAAGAGCAGCAAGAGCTTTCAGGGCTGGCACCTTCCTTGTGGGAGAAGGAGCCGGACGTTTGCCTTTTCGGAAAGAGGCTCTGCTGAGAACGAGTACCGTGAGATGTGCCGCCTTTGGGAATGCACAGATCCCCATTGCTTTTGTGTTCTGGAGGATCTACTGGGGTCATCACACACAGACCAACGTGATCAAGTGAAGTCCATTTACTGCAACGTTTTATACAGTTGGCACCTTATGTGCTTGTGCACGTGCCTTATACAATTCTCTAATTGGTACAATACCCCATTTCACGCGACACTATCTTATTCTCTATTCGCTGCGCAAGCTTCTTCACGAGGTGTCCAGCAGTCACTTATCTCATTCTTCAGCATTCAGGTGTTGTTTGTCAGGCTATTCTTTTCTTTTTTTTTTCCCAGCGTACAAGAACACAGTGTCCTTGTCTGCTCCAGCATTTCGTAAACTTATGCTTCGTTCTCACATAACGGCTGGATTGCTCATATGCCTTTGTCCAGCCGAGAAATCCTCAACAATTGCCCCTTTTTGTTTTTGAGCAATCCAAGCTTGCTTAATAATTTGGGATGCCATTTTTCCTTAACAAGCTGAACAAGGTAGAATTATTACAATAACTAAAATCACAATAACTACAATAATGCCCATAATTCTTTGAGCCAACCCGTTACCCCTAATGACCCAGACCATGAGGACTATGAGAAAGATAAACCATCCATACATTCTTGTGTCATCTTGCTCCGCGAATTCAGCCCAGCAATCGGTAGGTGCCAGCATCCCGTGGGCGTCCCCACAGAGGCAACGATGGCCTCACCGTACACCAGCCCGATGCTCTTCGGAAAATCCTGGTATCTATACATTTGCAGAGGAACTGGTTTTAGCACACGTGGCCAGCAGGTGCTAAAAGTCCGCCTCAATTGCAATCTATGACGCATGCGCTTGCTGGCCAGGTGCGCTGCACGAGTCATAGTCGTGTTGTCTATTGGTTCATGGGCTTTACGATGCAGTAGCAATGCACAGAGAATCTTGACCTGTTATGTTAACGAAGATGACCTATACATTAGTTTTGACTGAGGTGGTATTCATGTTGTCACATCATCTATGATACTCCAGATGATGACGATCGTACAAATCGAACAAGAGTCCGTTGTGGGCCTGCACCGGTGGAAACATAATCAACCTCGTCCCCAGGTTGTTAATGGAAATAGACCTTACCCCCAATTTTGGCTTTAACTGACTTTACATTTATCTCACACCGTCTTCCTGTAATCACGCTATGCTTAATCAAATTATGCTTAGCACACCCTTTTTACCTAAAGCAAATTCTACATACAATAAGGCACGCTGTTCTAAGTCCTCTAGAGTCGATAAGTCCTTATAATGCCCTAACCAAAATCGTCTCTGAAGGACTTAATGTCTGATAGTCCCCTGAGGTATAATACTCTATTAGTTGGAATCTGTCGGATCAGTGGCTCCAGCACCCACCAGTGCCACGCCTGTTGCCGCTGGGATGATTCCGGGTCCTTATACATTACCATGATTCCTGTACTTTGTTGCATCCTTTCTGCCTGTAAAAGAGCATGATGCACTACCATTCGTGGTTCTTCGTGATCACCTGTCAATCTAAGATAATTTAGCACAAATAAGGCTTTGGCCAATCGTTCCTCTGAGAGTAAGCCCTGGGTTCCCCCCTTTTGTTTTTGCAGCATGCTCTTTAGGATCTGCTTGGCCAGTTCGACAATAGCCTGTCCTGTGGGAAGATGTGGAATACCTGTACCATGGTGAAATCCCCACAAATTACAAAATCGAGTAAATCGTATAGAACCATAGGCCGGGCCGTTGTCCGTCTTAATTTCTTTAGGCACACCTAGCACTGCAAAAGAAGTGTGAAGATGTCATTCAATATGTAAGGCCTTTTCTCCAGTTTGTACCGTGGCCCACATGGCAGCAGGATAGGTATCAATCTGCACGTGCGCTCGTACCCAAGAGTTGTACCAGAGGGGCCATATAGTCATTAGTGATACCGCAAAGATTCCACGCCTACTGGATATCTCCCACAAGCTTCTGAACATCATGTACTGTTGAAATTTCTAACATTGCTAGCATCTATGTGCCACCCCAAATACTACCAAGGTGCTGACTTTTGCACCTTTTCAGGAGTAATTATTACTCTGCGATGGCTTGAGATGTCCTGCAATTGAGTCAAAATTTCATCCTGCGGCAAGTTCCTTCCTGCCAGCAAAATGTAACTGAGGAAACTGCTTTCTTACAGGCTCTAATGCCCAGGCCACATATACCTGACACATAGTGGGGGAATTGCACATTCCTTGCGGTAACACGACCCAATGGTATCTCTTAGAGGGCTCTGCCTTGTTAATCGATGGTATCGAAAAGGCGAACCGTTCAGTGTCATCTGGGTGCAAGGGAGTGGTGAAAAAACAGTCCTTTAGATTTATAATTAACAAATCCCATTCTTCTGGAAGCATAACTGGAGACGGCAAACCTGGCTGCAGGGCTCCCATACTGTGCATCACTGCATTCACAGCTCTGAGATCATGTAACAGTCTCCATTTCCCAGTTTTTTGGTTTTTGGGGTTTTTTTTTGTTTGTTTGGTTGGTTGGTTTTTTTAGGAATGGTAAATATTGGTGTATTCCATGGACTAGTAGAAGGAACAACATGTCCCGCTCTCAATTGGTCCTCAACTAACTTTTGTATTTTTTAGCAGCTTTTCAGAATTTAGCGGCTACTGATCAATCCCAACAGGCTCATCTGTTTTCCAGCTAATTTTCAGGATTGGCTGCCCCTCAGTGACTGCTCCTAAAAAGGATGGGTCACTAACATTGCCTTCATTTGGCTCAATAAATCATGGTCTATGAGGCCAAACAATTCAGTTGGGGTAGTCATGACATATGGACGTGTTGTAACGTGTTCACCGTAGGGGAACACAAATGTAATTGGTAGCTGACTTACTAAGGTGGCTTGTGTGCCCCCTATCCCTGCAATGTCAAAATTTGGATTGATCAATGGCCATGATGGAGGCCAAATATATTGTGAAATAATCGTAACATCAGCTCCTGTATTGATTGTCATCAGTTTCTTGACGAGAACTCCGTCAGGCCCTTCCAATTGCACTACCTTTTCTGGTTTACCTTTTGTTATGTCCATGGCAAGGTATACCTGTGGTTTCCCTGTGGAGCCAAATCTACCATCTCCACGTTGTACTTCACCTGGGTTTGGAACACACGACCTGAATGGAACTAATTGTGCTATTCTGGTACCTTTAGGAATAGAAACAGGAGGGATTAAAACATGAATCATAATTTTCACAGTCCCACAATAATCTGCATTAATAAGCCCTGGGACTACCAGGATTCCTTTTAGAGCTGTTGAAGATCGTCCCATCACAAATGCACTAAGCCCAAACCCCAATGGTCCCTTTATGTTGAATGTCTACTGCGGTTTCCATGTCCACTCCGGAGCTCTCTGCAGTGGCAGATCTGGTGGTTGTGAGGCTGCCTGAGGGCTGGCAGCCCAAGCTCCTTGCATTTGTGTCATCGCGCGAGGGGCCTTCGTGCTCGGTGTAAAGTTTCCCTTCTTCCTGTATTCTTAGTGGTATTGTCATCTTTCTCAGCAGAAGCTGTACATTTGCTTTTAATGTGTCCACTTTTGCCACAGTTAAAACACTTGACCAAGGGTGTCTTACTGGCGTTGAGCTTCTTTGTAGCTCCTTGTGGAGCTGCATGTTTTCTCTCATGTCCTCGTTCATGTCAGGGTGGTCATAGATTGTCCTATGCAGTCTATTAATAAACTGTGCGAAAGGTTCTTTATGCTCCTGTTTCACCTGATTGTCTGGTATGGTAAGAAAAGCTTGATATGCCAAGATCTGTGATAGGTGATGAACCTCAGTGATACATTGTAACTGAGCGTTCCCTGATGCGAAGGGTCCAGTACCCATCAGCATCTGTGTGGTTACTCCCCATAAGGGATCTGTTTGTTGTCGTGGTGTTGCTTGTTCCCAATCACAGAGCGTCTCCCACTGTTGGAAAAACACTAGCATTTCGGAGGGCTCTAAAACTAACCATGCTATCTGTTTAATATCTTGAGGTATCAGCGTATCAGCAGAAAAAATGAATTGCAGTATTTGGTGAGCTAACGCAGATTTGATTCCGTACTGACTCACAGCATTCTTTAATTTTTCAATGACCTTCCAGTCAAACGCTTCCCATGTTTTCTGTCCATTTAATGCAATAACTGGGAATGCTTGGAGCATAGTCCCTTCTATAATGGCATCTTTTATTACTCCCCTCCAATGCCTCTCCCTCTTGCCTGCAGAGGCTACTGCAGGCGGCTCCGTGTCTATTGCGGGTGCAGTTGGTTTCACTGTCTCTGTTTCCGAGAGGCGGGATGGATTAAAGGATGGTGGTGGGGGCGCAGATGGTTCTGCCCGGGGGCCGGCCGCGGCCGCGGCTGGCGGTGGCCGCTGCATGGCCGGCTGACACGGACCACTGCAAGGCGGTGGAGGGGGGGGCGGAAAGGGGGGGGGGGGGAGGGGGGGAGTGCGGCGGTTCTTGATCTTTTCCCGGGCTTCCCTCATCCTCCGGGGAGGAAGGCTTAGTGTCTATTACCAATACTGACAGGGGCTGAGATTCCCTCGGGCGGCAATCGGCACTCCCTTGTTTAGGACCACACTGTCCTGTTTCTGGGTGGCCAGGTGAATTATTTAAAAGCTCAGTAGCTGACACTTTCATAGGGGCAACAACCCCTCTAGTGGTTTTCGTGGTTTCCGAGTCAAAAATACGTGTGGACGCAGGAGTAGTAGTCTCAGTGCCCAACATTGCGGAGGCAGCCTTGGCCATTTTTTTTTCTGCTATCATTTGTAGAAGGTGATTCATTACTTCTCGCCAAGTCTGTCCGAAAGCTTTTGCGGTACGACTCCCCTTAATCGTCTCGTCCCACAACTTATCTCCCAGTTCACACCACTCTGTGGCACTGAACATAGTCTCAGGAGTCTTAAAACATCCTCTCTCTTTTCCCCAATAACAGAGCTCTTGGAGCTTCCGTGTGCTCACACTGGCCTCTCGCTTTGCGAGAATTTTCCGATAACAGTGTGAGTGCCCCTTCACAATCCATAATAAATAAAAGCGGTCTTACCGGTGCAGATCCAAACTGGTGCACGCAGCTTTGGATCCAGCTCTATGCCCAAATTCTCGCAGATGCCTTCCTGCTCCACTCCTCCCATCTCCGTCTGCTCCGCCCAGTCTTATGAGCAGATTTGAGAAGCCCTCTGTCTGTTCTCGGCCTAACAGATTTGAGGGTCCCTGTTCGGGCGCCAAATGTCAGGAAGAACGGCCGTAGTCAAGAATCACACTCAGTATGAGTTAACATCTTGCTCGTTTACTGTTCAGACGTCTTAACATTTATACAAGACTGACTTGTCCATGCGCCTTATACAATACTCTAATTGGTACAATACCCCGTTTCACGCGACACTATCTTATTCTCTATTGGCTGTGCAAGCTTCCTCATGAGGCGTCCAGCAGTTACTTATCTCATTCTTCAGCATCCAGGTGTTGTTTGTCAGGCTCTTCTTATCTTCCTTTTTCCCAGCGTACAAGGACACAGCATCCTTGTCTGCTCCAGTATTTTGTAAACTTATGCTTTGTTCCCACATAACGGCTGGATTGCTCACATGCCTTTGCCCAGCCAAGAAATCCTCAACAGTCAGCCATGCAGCCATGTGCAGAGATGGTCTTGTCCCCAGTCAAGAAGCTGGCCAGCAACCGTGGCAGGATGTTGGAGCTGTAGCAGGTCTCTAAGGAGGACAGATTGCCCAGGAAGAAGTACATGGGGGTGTGGACATGCTGGTCTGCCACCACTAGCACAACAATGAGGATGTTCCCAACCATGGTGACTGAATAGATCATAAGCAAGAGAAGAACAGGTTCTGGAGTATGGGGACATCAGGTATTCCCAGCAGCACAAAATCCGTGGATGATGTCCAGTTGTCATTTTCCCGTTCAGCCATGCAATGTTGTTTGTCTTTTATTTCCCCAGTTGCCACAAAGAGGGGCTACAAGAAAGAAACACATTTCAGCATATACCTTCAATATTATTTTTTTTTGTGTAGGACATTGTTCTTTTCACTTTAGCTTTACATGTTTCTTGCATAATGAAAGCAGAAAAAAATGTTCTTCCTGATGTGTTAAGAACACTCATCCCAGCAGACCCACCACAGACTCTAGAGGGAAGCTGCCCAAGGCAAGTTCTTCTTTCTCATTGTAGGATAAATCTGTGATGTGCATTTGCTCACACAGAAACAGACAACTTTCATATGCCTGTGGGTATGACCTGGAAAACAAGTTACAGGTGTTGAGGATCTACATCCTTCCACTCTCAGGAAAGAAAAAGTGTGCCATAAAAAACAAACCCCACTCTCCAAAAAAACCCATTGTGTGTAATGTCATGCCAGATGCTGTCCTTCGTCCAAAGCAAGGGATGGGCACATCATAGGGTGAGTGGTCACAGCTCTCTGAAACACCCACATAAGGAGGAAAGGATTCCCACCCCACTCCTTCCCCACCACCACAGAGGTGCCCCTTGGGAAAGGGGAGATGAGGAGTTACTGCTTCAGACGAGCAAGGGACTGTGCTGTGGAACTGCCAGAGAGCATGCTAAAGCCCACATTATAGGTCAAAATGCAGCATAAAAAGTGACCAGGAGACGATCAAAAAGAAGATAGGGAAGAGGTAACTGAGGTAACCAAGCCACATGGGAGAAGTTGTGAAGGGAGGAGTAACGAGAAGGATTAAGGAGAAAAATCCCAGGCTTTTTTCAGTGGTGCCATGAAGAAAGGACACATTGAAATACAGGAAATTCCATTTAAAGATAGGGTGGTCAAACACTGGAACAGTTTGCCCAGAGAGGTTACGGAAGCTCCATCCTTGTGGGAATTGAAAACTTGACGGGACATAGTCCCAAGCCACATGCTCTAGCTGACCCTGCTTTTAAGAAGGGGCGGTTGGACTGGATGACATCCTGGGGTGGCTGCCAAGCTGAGCTGCTCCATGATTCTGTGATTGAAAGCTACTTTCCATTTTTTCCCTCCTGAGCAGTGGTTCCTGAGGGCTTTGAGACTGCCTGCATGCAAATCCCAGCCCAGCAGCAGGACCCCAGCATGGCCAGCTGTGCTTGTGGGGCACAAGTGAAAAAGTGGGACACTGAGCAGGGCATCCCCAGGAGGCCTGGGAGTGAGGTGGGACAGCATCAGGGTCAGGGGCACGGACAATGTCAGGGACATGCCTCAGCGCATGATTGGAGAAAGCTCATGCCCGAGAAACACAGCTCTCTGCAAGAGCAATTCCCTCCAAGTGTCTCACAACCACCACTTGGGCTGGAATGCGTTTCTTCCAGTGCTGATGATCACAGGAACTCTTCTGAGAGTTTGCCAAAAGCTACTCAGAATAACGTATAGGCCCAGCCATCTCCACTGCATGGGACTGAGAAAGCTGAGCGTTGCAGAACAAATCCTACATCATCATAATTCTGAGAGTGAGAAAGCAAGCAAAACCCAGCCACAACAAAAAAGAAAAAGAAACCAAGAGACAATTGAAATAGCCCTGTGAATGATGAAGTGAAGGGCACAGGCTATCTGGCCCCACACAGCCTGCCCGAATGCTCCCCTGCTGCCCAGCCAAGGTGGGAGAGTGTCCCAGGGCTCTCCCTGGGATTTCACTGTGCAGTGCCAGGGGCTCAGGAGAGTCTATGATAAGTGGGGAGCTGGGGTGAGAAGACGTGCAGGAAAGGACAAGGCTGAGAGTCAGGTCTCTATGCTCTCATTTCTTCCGTTTAAAGACCCAGCAGATTGAGTAATAAGACCCAGCATTCACTCACCCTCAGCACATCCAACACAAACCTACAGTCCTCATCATGAAGCAGTGACATCTGCTCTGAATGGATCATGGCAAGGAAGACCAAGGTTAGGGTCTTACCTTCTGCCTCTTCCCTACCATGTCCTTCACTTCTTGGACCGCACTGCAAGCCCTGAACCAGGGCTCATTCCTTACTCTGCCCTTGCCCTCTTCTGCCAGCAGCTACTAAGGTGAGTCTCCAGCAGCACCTCAAGGCTCCCTGCTCTCTCAAGTGTCCCAGGGTTTATAGCAGAAACAAGACTCTTGTCGTGGTTTAACCCCAGCCAGCAACTAAGCACCACGTAGCCACTCACTCACTCTCCCCTATCCAGTGGGATGGGGGAGAAAATCAGGAAAAGAAGTAAAACTCGTGGGTTGAGATAAGAACGGTTTAATAGAACAGAAAAGAAGAAACTAATAATGATAATGATAACACTAATAAAATGACAACAGTAGTAATAAAAGGATTGAAACGTACAAATGATGCGCAGGGCAATTGCTCACCACCCGCCGACCGACACCCAGCTAGTCCCTGAGCAGCGATTCCCTGCCCCCACTTCCCAGTTCCTAAACTAGATGGGACGTCCCATGGTATGGAATACACCGTTGGCCAGTTTGGGTTAGGTGCCCTGGCTGGGCATGAGAAGCTGAAAAATCCTTGACTATAGTCTAAACACTACTGAGCAACAACTGCAAACATCAGTGTTATCAACATTCTTCACATACTGAACTCAAAACATAGCACTGTACCAGCTACTAGGAAGACAGTTAACTCTATCCCAGCTGAAACCAGGACAGTATCCACCCCTTATTCTATACCATTGACGTCATGCTCAGTTCCCATACCTTTAGTTACATTCTGATCAATCATCACCACCTTTCCATCCCTTTGAGACATATGAACAGTGATATATATATATATATATATATAAAAGTATACACACACAGAGATATCATTCCTTTATTTCATGGGTTATGTTCATAAAATGTTTGTTGAGTTCATTTAGTTTCCGACTCTGGGCTCCATCTGTCATACCAGTCTGTCTGGGCAGGAGGGATGGTGCAAAGTCCTCTTAGCTGGTAGAGCAGAATCGGGCTTCAGTGCTGTGTGACAAGCAGATGACATTTGACGCAGCAGGAGGATGGTGTGCACCGTAGGATTGTTGCATGCTGGAGTCAGTTCTGGTTCCATCACTACTGTGCTTTGCTCAGTTTTATCACAGTTCTTTCTTGCTTGATCCAAGTGATTCTTACTATAGTACTATGGATATAGCATATAACAATTATAGTAATGATAACATACAGCAGCAGGGTTATATAGCAACTAATATCATACAGTTTAATTTTGGCTATTTTCACCTAAAATCAAATCCCCTTGAGGCACACATCGAACTTCTCCATCTTTTCGCATCACCCACCAAGTGCACCCAGGCCCTTGAGCAAAAGCAATCCCACGCATAGGTTTACCTTTGCCTGAGGCAGGAGTAACCCAGACTGTTTTCCCTAACATATTTTTCATGTGCACTACAGGGACTTTATCCCCTTCTACAGTATGTAAAAGGTCTGATTGGGCAGGGCCACTCCGATTGGCAGATCCTCTGGTGTTGACTAACCAGGTGGCTTTTGCTAAATGCGTATCCCAATGTTTGAAAGTTCCGCCCACCATTGCTTTCAATGTAGTCTTTAACAGTCCATTGTATCGCTCAATTTTTCCAGAGGCTGGTGCACGATAGGGGATATGATATACCCACTCAATGCCATGTTCTTTGGCCCAGGTGTCTATGAGGTTGTTTCGGAAATGAGTCCCGTTGTCTGACTCAATTCTTTCTGGGGTACCATGTCGCCACAAGACCTGATTCTCAAGGCCCAGGATAGTGTTCTGGGCAGTGGCATGGGGTACAGAATATGTTTCCAGCCATCCGGTGGTTGCTTCCACCATTGTCAGCACATAGCGCTTGCCTTGGCAAGTTTGTGGGAGTGTGATATAGTCAATCTGCCAGGCTTCCCCAAATTTATATTTCAGCCAGCGCCCTCCATACCACAGGGGCTTTAACTGCTTGGCTTGCTTAATTGCAGCACATGTTTCACATTCATGGAAAACCTGCGTGATAGTGTCCATGGTCAGATCCACCCCTTGATCTCGAGCCCATCTATATGTTGCATCTCTTCCCTGGTGGCCTGAAGTATCATGGGCCCACGGACCCATAAATAGCTCACCCTTATGTTGCCAGTCCAGGTCCACCTGAGCCACTTCAATCTTGGCAGCCTGATCCACCTGTTCGTTGTTTCGATGTTCTTCAGTGGCCCGACCCTTGGGTACGTGAGCATCTACATGATGTACTTTTACAACCAGATTCTCTAGCCGGGACACAATATCTTGCCACAGTGCGGCAGCCCAAATGGGTTTACCTCTGCGCTGCCAGTTGCTCTGCTTCCATTGCTGTAACCACCCCCACAGGGCATTTGCCACCATCCATGAGTCAGTATAGAGATAGAGCACTGGCCACTTTTCTCTTTCAGCAATATCTAATGCTAGTTGGATGGCTTTCACCTCTGCAAACTGACTCGATTCACCTTCTCCTTCAGCAGTTTCTGCAACTTGTCATGTAGGACTCCATACAGCAGCCTTCCACCTCCGATGCTTTCCCACAATGCGACAGGACCCATCAGTGAACAGGGCATATTGCCTCTCATTTTCTGGCAGTTTATTATACAGCGGGGCTTCTTCAGCACGTGCCACCTCCTCCTCTGGCGACATTCCAAAATCTTTGCCTTCTGGCCAGTCTGTGATCACTTCTAAAATTCCTGGGCGACTGGGGTTTCCTATGCAAGCCTGTTGTGTGATCAGTGCGATCCACTTACTCCACGTGGCGTCAGTCGCGTGATGTGTAGAGGAGACCCTCCCTTTGAACATCCAGCCCAGCACTGGCAGTCGGGGTGCTAAGAGGAGCTGTGTCTCAGTACCAACCACTTCTGAGGCAGCTCGAACTCCTTCATAAGCTGCCAATATCTCTTTTTCAGTTGGAGTATAGCGAGCCTCGGATCCCCGATATCCCCGACTCCAAAACCCCAGGGGTCGGCCTCGGGTCTCCCCAGGTGCTTTCTGCCAGAGGCTCCAGGTAGGGCCATTCTCCCCAGCTGCAGTATAGAGCACATTTTTAACATCTTGTCCTGTCCAGACTGGCCCAAGGGCTACGGCATGAACAATCTCCCGTTTAATTTGTTCAAAGGCTTGTTGTTGTTCAGGGCCCCATTTAAAATCATTCTTCTTCCGGGTAACTTGGTAGAGAGGACTTACAATCAAACTGTAATTTGGAATATACATTCTCCAAAACCCCACGATACCTAAGAAGGCCTGTGTGTCCTTTTTATTAGTCGGGGGAGACATAGCTTCTATTTTGTTAACCACGTCCATTGGGATCTGACGACGTCCATCTTGCCATTTTATTCCCAAAACCTGGATCTCCTGTGCAGGACCCTTGACCTTACTTTCTTTTATGGCAAAACCGGCTTTCAGAAGGATTTGGATTATTTTCTTCCCTTTCTCAAAGACTTCTTCTGCCGTGTTGCCCCATACGATGATGTCATCAATGTATTGCAGGTGTTCCGGAGCTTCACCTTTTTCCAGTGCAGTCTGGATTAGTCCATGGCAAGTGGTGGGACTGTGTTTCCACCCCTGGGGCAATCGATTCCAAGTGTACTGGACACCCCTCCAAGTAAAGGCAAATTGTGGACGACACTCTGCTGCCAGAGGGATTGAGAAAAACACATTAGCAATGTCAGTTGTGGCATACCACTTGGCTGCCTTTGACTCTAGTTCGTATTGAAGTTCTAGCATATCTGGAATGGCAGCACTCAGCGGTGGCGTAACTTCATTCAGGCTGCGATAGTCAACTGTTAGTCTCCACTCCCCATTAGACTTCCGCACTGGCCATATGGGACTATTAAAGGGTGAGCGAGTTTTGCTGATCACTCCTTGGCTCTCCAGTTGGCGAATCAACTTGTGGATGAGAATCAGAGAGTCTCGGTTGGTGCGATATTGCCGACGGTACACCGTCGTGGTAGCAATTGGCACTTGTTGTTCTTCAATCTTGAGCAACCCCACAATCGAAGGGTCTTGAGAGAGACCAGGCAGGGTAGACAGCTGTTCAGTGCCCTCCGTCTCCAAGGCAGCTATGCTGAAAGCCCATCGATACCCCTTCGGGTCCTTAAAATACCCTCTCCTGAGATAGTCTATGCCAAGGATACACGGAGCCTCTGGACCAGTCACAATGGGGTATTTCTGCCATTCATTTCCAGTTAGGCTTACTTCAGCTTCCAATACAGTTAATTCTTGGGATCCCCCTGTCACACCAGAAATACAAATGGATTCTGTCCCTTTGTAACTTGATGGCATTAGAGTGCACTGTGCGCCGGTGTCTACTACAGCCTTATACCCCTGTGGGTCTGACGTGCCAGGCCATCGAATCCACACAGTCCAATAGACCCGGTTATCCCTTTCCTCCACCTGGCTGGAGGCAGGGCCCCTCTAATTCTGGTCAGAGTATTCAGTATTCACTTCTCGTAAAATTGGCTCAGAAGTCCCTTCAAGGGGATCGGAAATAAGATCAGCCCTTTGTATTGGTTTTATGTGGCAAGGTTTTGGTAGTGGGGGGGGTTACAGGGATGGCTTCTGTAAGAAGCTGCTGGAAGCTTCCCCTGTGTTCGAGAGAGAGCGAGCCCATACCAGTCGGCTCTGAGACGGACCTGCCGCCGGCCAAGGCCGAGCCAATCAGCGATAGTGGTAACGCCTCTGTGATAACATTTTTAAGAAGGAAAAAAAGTTGGGACAGTGAGAAACAGCCGCTGGAGAGAGGAGTGAGAACATGTAAGAGAAACAAGCCTGTGGACACCAAGGTCAGTGAAGAAGGAGGGGGAGGAGATGCTCCAGGTGCCGGAGCGAAGATTCCCCTGCAGCCCGTGGTGAAGACCCTGATGAGGCAGGCTGTCCCCCTGCAGCCCAGGGAGGTCCACGGTGGAGCAGATCTCCACCTGCAGCCCGTGGAGGACCCCACGCCGGAGCAGGTGGGTTCCCGAAGGAGGCTGTGACCCTGTGGGAACCCCGCACTGGAGCAGGTTCCTGGCAGGACCTGCGGATCTGCGGAGAGAGGAGCCCGTGGAGCAGTTTTTCTGGCAGGACTTGTGACCCCATGGGGGACCCGCGCTGGAGCAGTGTGCTCCTGAAGGACTGCACACCGTGGAAAGGACCCATGCTGGAGCAGTTCATGAAGAACTGCAGCCCGTGGGAATGGCCCACATTGGAGACGTTCGTGGAGGACTGTCTCCCGTGGGTGGGACCCCACGCTGGAGCGGGGGAAGAGTGTGATGAGTCCTTGCCCTGAGGAGGTGAAGCAGCAGAAAATAGTGTGTGATGACCGTAAACCCCATCCCTGTCCCCCTTGTGCCACTGGGGGGGGCTTGGTGGAGAAATCCGAGAGTGAAGTTGTGCCCGGGAAGAAGGGAGGGGTGGTGGGAAGGTGTTCTGAGATTTGGTTTTATTTCTCATTACCTTACTCTGGCTGATTTGTAATAAATTGAGCTAATTTTCCCTAAGCTGAGTCTGTTTTGCCCGTGACGGTAATTAGTGAATGATCTCTCCTGTCCTTATCTCGACCCGCAAGCTTTTGTTATATTTTTTTCTCTCCCCTGTCCAGCTGAGGATGGGGGAGTGATAGAACGGCTTTGATGGGCACCTGGCATTCAGCCAGGGTTAACCCATCACACCCTTCTACTCTGTTTGGAAACTGGAGCGGCATTTTTCCTGGTAGAATCCCTTTTTTGTGGTGGTTTTTCCTCGCAGCTCGAGTACCCGTGCATTTAGGACCGAGGTAGGTTTTCTGTCCCATTTCCTCATGTCCTCTCCCTGATCACATAGGTAAAACCACAGGGCATCTCTTGGGGTGTACCTTCTATATTGTCTCTCTTGGGCAGAGGAACCCTCACTTCTAATAGCTGAGACATTGGTCCTTACACGTGTGGAGTAGGACATATCCTCTTTGAATTGCTGGAAATCCTCGGACAGCTTCTCCACAGCCGCAATGCAAGCTTGTAGGGAGGAGGAGAGATTTTCTTCGTATTGATGGAGTTGGCGAGCCACTTCCTCCACTGTCAGTGCCTCTTCATCCTTCCAGGCCATTATTGCCAATGCGTTGGCATAGGATGATGGTGCGCTCCGTACAAACTTCCGCCACATGGGTCGTGTGCATTGGACTTCGTCTGGAACTTTGGGTAATTGTGGGTTGTCCAGGTCATGATGAATCGTCTCTAGCACAGCTAATTCCCTCAGATATTGAATACCTTTTTCCATGGTGGTCCACTTGCTTGATTGACATATAACATCTTCCTTGAAGGGGTACCTTTCCTTCACACTTAACAGGAGTCGCCTCCAGAGGCTGATGGCTTGTGTCCCTCTTCCAATTGCTTTGTCAATGCCACCTTCCATGGCAAGCGATCCCAGCTGCTTGGCTTCCCTACCTTCTAATTCCAAGCTATTAGCCCCATTGTCCCAGCATCAGAGGACCCAGGTGATAATATGCTCACCTATATGGCAGCCAAAGTCTTTTCGTAAATCCCGCAGCTCACTCAAGGATAGGGACTGGGTTATTACCTCTGGTTCTGCCTCTTCCTCCGGTTCCCATGATGACCCTGGTTCATCTTCATCCTTCGCTAAGCGAACTGATTTTTTTGTATATTTCCTTTTCTGTACAGGGCCAACTGATGCTGGTGCAGGTTGGTCCGCTGGTTCAGTTGCAGTATCGCGCACCGGGTTTTGGATAACCACAGTGTCTGTTGCCGAGGTTTGGGTAGCAGCAGTACTCATCGCTGGGGCTGGAGGGACCATAGTGCCCGTCGCCGAGGTTTGGGTAGCTGCTGTGCTCATTGCCGGGGCTGGAGGGGCTGCAGTGCCTGTTGTTGAGGTTTGGGTAGCCCGAGTTCTCATCGCTGGGGCTGGAGGGGTCACGGTGCCTGTCGCCAAGGTCTGGGTGCCTGCAATGCTCCTTGCCGGGGCTGGAGGGACTGCAGTGCCCGTTGCCAAGGTTTGGGTGGCTGCGGTGCTCATAATTTTGTTGTTAGGTCCAGAGACTTTCTCTTCCCCTTGGGGGTACTGAATGGTGTCGAACAGGGCTCGATAGGCATGGGCCAGGCCCCAGCACGTTGCAGTGATTTGTATCTCTCTGGAGCTGCCGGGGTGACAGCATACCTTTTCCAAATATTTTACTAGTTCTTCTGGATCCTGCACTTGTTCAGGGGTGAATTTCCAAAACATTGGAGGTGCCCACTTTTCTAGGTACTTGCCCATACTACCCCACACACCCTGCCAATCATAATTATCCAGCCTTGGGGCACATCTCTGGGTGATCTTCTTAAATAGCTGTTTAACCTTAAACGAGAGCTGAACCACATTCAGAAGTATACTAATTCCTAGCAGTAGGGCTAGGACCGTGCTAGTCCCAACATTCCAGGAGTATTCAAATTTCTCAAAATTCTCAAACACCATTGTAACTGGACTGAAGGAGAAAGGAGAGGGGAAGAAAGGTACCCCACCCACAGACTGGTTTTCCATGGAGGAAAGGTAAATGGTATAATTATTAATAGTTTCCCACAAACGGCTCCCGCAGTATAAAGGTGACAATGCTAAGTGCAAATACGGGATTAATCCCACAGCTGATGACTTTATCATACCATAAACCAGAGTTATACCATACATCAAAGCGAAAACCTTAATCCACCTCCCACTGATGATAAGCAGTAGAAGAGGAACTACATACAGCAAGCAAGGAGATACATAACAGAGCTTTAAAAACCAGAGCAACAACTCTAATACATAAATCAACATAATGAATGCTTAGAACAAATTTGTTTTAACAAGCTCTGGTCAGGTTTGTCGTTATCTCAACCCTTCATGCCCCACGTTGGGTGCCAAAATGGACTGTCGTGGTTTAACCCCAGCCAGCAACTAAGCACCACGCAGCCGCTCACTCACTCCCCCCCATCCAGTGGGATGGGGGAGAAAATCGGGAAAAGAAGTAAAACTCGTGGGTTGAGATAAGAACGGTTTAATAGAACAGAAAAGAAGAAACTAATAATGGTAATGATAACACTAATAAAATGACAACAGTAGTAATAAAAGGATTGAAATGTACAAATGATGCACAGGGCAATTGCTCACCACCCGCCGACTGACACCCAGCCAGTCCCCGAGCGGCGATTCCCTGCCCCCCCTTCCCAGTTCCTAAACTAGATGGGACGTCCCATGGTATGGAATACACTGTTGGCCAGTTTGGGTCAGGTGCCCTGGCTGGGCATGAGAAGCTGAAAAATCCTTGACTATAGTCTAAACACTACTGAGCAACAACTGCAAACATCAGTGTTATCAACATTCTTCACATACTGAACTCAAAACACAGCACTGTACCAGCTACTAGGAAGACAGTTAATTCTATCCCAGCTGAAACCAGGACAATGGGTTTTAGACTTTGCTAGCATCCAAGATCTTTCCAGGGTACAGAAGGCCACCATCTGCCTTTCGTTGCCCCATTCTTCCTACAGAGGCTATAATTAGAGATTGACATAAAGGACAATATCAATTAGATATAGCAGATATTATCAACAGCAAATTCTCTTAGTCAAGAGCAGATGTTTTTCAGTTGCCTGCATGTATTACTGAAAATTTGATCTCACAACTTAAAAGTTGAGGAAAATGGCACTTGGAAAGCTTTACTGAGAATGACTTATGCCCAATAGAATTTGTTCCCTTTTTGGAATTAATTAAATAAATAAATAGATATATATCTTATTTCTTTCTCTCAACTGTACCAGACTGCCAGGCATATACAAAGAAGAGATCTTAAAAGAGAAAGTAGCATGCATGGCATAATACCTATTCATCCATCAGCCTTCTGTTTAAATGAGAAGTCTCTGGCAGTTTAATATTTTGCCAACTCTTGCTATGATTTGTCCACCACAGTGAACAGCTCCAACAGACTTCAGTTCCAAGAGATCCTAATTTTATACAAGAAGTTAAACCAATTTGTTCCAAGTTTTGTCACTTGTTTATAGCTTCACAAAGCTGCAAGCCATTTATCCTGCATACTCCGAGAGACAACGGGTAAGTTCACACTATTACAGTTCAGGGAGTTGCCTTCAACCATCAGGACAGTGTATGAGCCTTCACTGTGAATGCATCTCTCCGACTCATGAGGTCAGCCTGCCTCCAGCTGGGTAGAAATTTTTCACTCCAGCCTTTTCTACCCTCAGCACTTTGGAGGAGGAATGAATGTAAATCAGCTCCTGAACCCTCCAAATTGATAGCACAAAACAAAACAAAACCAAACCGCCAAACAACAAACAAACCAAATCCAACCAAGCAAGAAAACCCCCAAATCCTGTGACCTTCACTGAAGTAACACCAGCTACACCCTTGATTCCTACTGCACAAACTCATGCTAAAAAAAGCCTGCAGAGATCTGCTGGCAAGTTAAAGCACCTTGTTCCTGATGCCAGCATTCAGAGAAAGCCACTTTTTTTTCTGCCTTGAAGCTGGGTTGGTAGCCTGAAAGCAGTGCCAGCATCCCGTATAGCACAGATAATAACTCATCTCTCGAACTTGTTTTATCTTCTTCCACGTATGCTTCCTATGCTGTTGCCTCACGATGATGTATTTGGCCTGCTCTTGTCCCTGAATTGTTATTTTCTTGCTTCCTGAATTGGAGATTTTAGACAATCTGTGGGATGGATCCGGGGTTTTGTTCTGGTTTATCTTTAAGATTTTATAAACACAGTGCACCCTTACAATCTATCTATAACACATATCTTCCAAAAGGAAGGACTGACCTGACACTGCAATAATAGATACAACAGACTCCTCTCTCTCCAACTGAGAGAAAGCAGCTTGGCTATTTGGGCTGACTAAATTGAAGAAACTCAAAATTGACATAAAATAGGAGTGTTGACTTTTCTAAGAATTTGCTCAATCAGTGTCAACTAAGTTGTTATAAAAAGAATGTTGGAGGCTGACTTCTATTAGAACCCCCAAAACTTCCTTAGTTTGGCTAAATACAATTTTGATTATTCTAATTATACACAGTTATTAGAACAGCATTACTGGAATCTGAGGAACATACATGCCCTATGTGGCATCGGACAGATGTTTTGCCTAATACTTTAATTGCCAACACGTGCCTACACCAGGTAACATGATGACATTTACATAAAGGGCTTGTAAGAAAAAGCTATTTGTAAAAAGCTGAAAGGGAAGAAAATACTAATTTACGTCTCCTTAAGCAAGGTGTAATTGTATAAGGCTAAATTTACTTTTCAAATACATTATCTGTTGTTGTCACAGCTTACAACTCTTTAGAGACACCCTGGCAAATTCAGGTCAAATTATTAGGGGATTCTAGAAATCAATTTCTACAGCCCTGTTCAGCCAGAAATCAAAAGGGTGGCTTTCCACCTGAGCCTTTAAATGTTTTTAATTCTGATATGTAATTATGGTTTCCTCCCAAAGAGTTCCTTTTTCAGAGTCCTCTTTTCAATCAGGTACTTGAGTTTTATTTTAAATAATTTTACTGCAAGCACAGATTCCATTTGTTAAACCCAATTCAAATTAGGCCATTTAAAAATTAATGACTGCTTGTATTCTCCGCAACTATCTTCTGCATACTTACTTCATTATAATTCAGCTGTTGCAGAATTTAAGTGCTATGGCCTTGTTTAACAGCTTACAAATAGTAATGCATTGGATTTCTGTAGAATACTTAGAGTCCCCAGCCTGCTCTGCCACCTGCTGAGCAAATTGTACTGGCTCTCGCTGGATGACCTTTTGGAGTGGAGAGAGGAAAAAGCAAAAAATCCCATTTGGTTTATCTGAAGATCATTTTTTAAAAGACATTCTAAAGTTACAGTTCCTTACCAGTGGTGGGTATTGATTGTCTTTGAGGGCCCAGACGACTTGCTAATGCTGGCTGTCTTCGCACAGGAACCTGATAGCCCTTGTGAATAAACACAGACAGTTGGAAATAAGCTCTACTAAAATATAAGAATCGCTGCATATGTTGAAATAAAGCTTACCTTCTCTTTCAACGAACTGCTGGTTGACAGAGAGGAAGATATAGAAGGTTCAGCAGCAGTCACCAGAGCAGCAGGAGGTATAACAGTATCGAGTGGTGGTGGAGGCGGTGGCAGCTGCTGCTGTTGTTGCTGCCGAATCTGTTGACGGAGCCTTTTTGTGTAGCCAGCTCCACTCTTGAAGGTGTTCACAGCCTGGAAGCAGAAAAACATTTACAAAAAAGGTAAGATGAAACTTCAGCAGATATACAAACAAAAGCCTTCAAAGAGGAAAACTGCTTGTGTATTCCTGTAAATGCTATCAGTTCTAAAAGAAACCAACATACAGATATTTGAACACATCGCATTAAACACTGATACTAATGACTGGTAACTCAGAGTAACTGTATGTAATGTACTTCAGTGTTAACACCGAATTTGAAAGCGAGGCAATCATGTTAAACAAAAGTGTGACCTGAATTTGCCAGGTTGTCTCTAGAGTTGTAAGCTGTGACAACAACAGATAATGTATTTGAAAAGTAAATTTAGCCTTATACAATTACACCTTGCTTAAGGAGACGTAAATTAGTATTTTCTTCCCTTTCAGCTTTTTACAAATAGCTTTTTCTTACAAGCCCTTTATGTAAATGTCATCACGTTACCTGGTGTAGGCACATGTTGGCAATTAAAGTATTAGGCAAAACATCTGTCCGATGCCACATAGGGCATGTATGTTCCTCAGATTCCAGTAATGCTGTTCTAATAACTGTGTATAATTAGAATAATCAAAATTGTATTTAGCCAAACTAAGGAAGTTTTGGGGGTTCTAATTAATTATAAAAACTCATATATGATTAATGGGTGAATATGGTCTTCAATTGAGAGCATGAAGCTAGAAATATTCAATAGTGTAAAAAAATTCTAGTATACAGCAAATAACTATACAGTTTTGATATTTCACTATTGTAACATCTGAAGATGTAGCATAGGCTGTGTCTTGATGTTTCAACTAGTCTTTTTCCTACTATCTAGTACAGCGAGAAGTCCCCAACCTCAAGGTTAATGAATAAAACACATCTCAAAAAAACATTAGTAGGTTTGAGTTCTGAAGGTTTTAACCAACTCTTCCATGGAGAAGAATGTGGATTAAATGCTTAACTATCCGATTGTTGCAGACCACCATAAGTGCCCGGAGTTGGCTATATAATTTAGTATGAAAGAAAGGGCTGTGGACAAACTAAACTTATTCAATATCTAACACTGTAATCACCTGCAGAATTAGCTACTCTTCTCATATTCAGCCTTCTACATGTCAAGAAGATTTAACTAGACACGTAAAAAGGGGAAAAAGCTTCCTGGCTTCTTTTTCCCCTTTATACAAGAAGAGCGCTTTCATATTGAGCGTATACTTAAATATTAAATAGAACTGGTAACAAAGTAATTTCATTATCTCCTCTTTCTGCTTTCAGAAAATCAGATGTGATGTTTTGAATTAACAAACATGGGAGTAACACTTACATTTGTCACAATAACTGTTTCCACAGCAGGGAATAACAGCTGCACGAGTCATTATATGCTTACAAATGAGACATAACAACTCTTCTGGTACAGGATCATTGGAGGAGGAGGAGGATGGCTCCTCTGGTAAAAAGGGAGGCTTTTCCTTCTTTCCTCTAGCATAAGCTTCCCTGGAGGAGGGGTGGGGAAGGAAAAAGAAACAAGTTAAAGATGGGTAAAGGAAAACTTTTCCAAGCTCTGGATCTTTTCAAAGGAAGATAGGAAATGGAATTCTCCTCACTCCACATTAGCCTTCTAAAACATAGGCACTTAGTTTAAACTACTTTCTCTATAGCCACAACACTAGAAGAGGGAGGGGGGAACAATTTTCCTTCTGCAGAACTCTCCCATTCATTGGATCAACTAAGAAATAAGCTCAGACTAGAAAAGTAATTTTTGACAGCTAGAAATCAGGCAAAATGAATCCCACCTCTCCTTTGCCAGAGGATAAATGTAAATTGCAGGATCAGGATAAAGGTAGTCTCCGAGTAATTACATTTTCTAAAAGGAATAAGTCTATGTTACAGCTTCTACAAAAGAAGATCCATGATGGAAAAAAGGAAGTGCTACAAAGTGCATTTTAAAACAGCCACTCCTGTCAACACACAGTAGTTTTTTCTTAGTTTATAGCAACAGGAAAACTTCAGTCTGTTTCACACATAAGATTTAATAAAAGTCAGAAGGGGAGGAAATCTCAGTCCAACAGCTACCTGCTAAATTTGGCAAGAAGCCTTTGAAACAGAAAACAGAAGGAAAATGAACTTTCAAGAACAACTCCACTGTAAACACTACTGAAATGTTTTGCAGAAACGCAGATTCTTAGCATACCACAAGTTTAACCAATTTCCAGGGGCATGAGCAGGAGGACCACCCTCTTTTAATATTAGGAAGTATCACAGATTTTCAGGTTAAGATACAATGACAGTGCTTCCTCCCTTGGAATGACAGATGCTGGCCAACTTGGTTGCATTGCCACTCAAGATATTTATGTGTGGTTTCTCTCCTTCACTTTTTGGTCGGTCCACTTAATTCCATACTTATGCATTAATAGTTGGTATTGCTTATTTTTTCAGTGTTTGTCAGCATAGCACCCTTTGTATTGGGCACCTCTATCATGAAACTCCATGGAATTGCTGTGTTTTTTTTTTTAATTCTGGGAACAGTCTCAAAATTTTTGTCCTCTTCAAGAAAAGAGAGGCAGACGTACCTCAAGACTCACACTTAGAATGGCATTTCCCTGATTATTTTAAGCAGCAAAAGCCTTGAATCCTCTCCTTTTACCTAGCGTAATGGTTGCTCAACTGTAATACTGCTTCTTCTAAATGAATATAGCCAGAATGTTCCAAAGGCTTGAGCAGAGTTTTGAACTCGAGTGACATTCTTTGGCTTAAATTCAGGTTCCTTAAGGCTGACATATGCCTTAGCTCACCATCCACTCAGAGAAGAGACACAAACCTGCTGCTCCTCCTCCAAAGCACAATTCAGAGTGAGAGCTTAATCCAGTGCTCTGAATCAGTCACTTGAGAAACCTACATTCACTGTTGTCGTGGTTTAACCCCAGCCAGCAACTAAGCACCACGCAGCCGCTCACTCACTCCCCCCCATCCAGTGGGATGGGGGAGAAAATCAGGAAAAGAAGTAAAACTCCTGGGTTGAGATAAGAACATTTTAATAGAACAGAAAAGAAGAAACTAATAATGATAATGATAACACTAATAAAATGACAACAGTAGTAATAAAAGGATTGAAATGTACAAATGATGCACAGGGCAATTGCTCACCACCCGCTGACCGACACCCCGCCAGTCCCTGAGTGGCGAATCCCTGCCCCCCACTTCCCAGTTCCTAAACTAGATGGGACATCACATGGTATGGAATACACCATTGGCCAGTTTGGGTCAGATGCCCTGGCTGGGCATGAGAAGCTGAAAAATCCTTGACTATAGTCTAAACACTACTGAGCAACAACCGAAAACATCAGTGTTATCAACATTCTTCACATACTGAACTCAAAACATAGCACTGTACCAGCTACTAGGAAGACAATTAACTCTATCCCAGCTGAAACCAGGACAACTGTCTATAGGTGATGGTTGAATTCATACCTCACGCATATACCTTCAGTGACTAACGTGAAATGGCATCAATACTCAACCAGGGACTTAGTGTAATTAAAACACGCAAATATTCAATAGATGGGGTCAAGAGAAATGTCTTGGTTTTATACAAAATAATAAAAACTGTGAACTGCCATTAAAAAGAGTGGAAAACAGAAGAATTTCCAGTAATACTGAAGTATATAAAAATATGCATGAAAGTTCACAGAGAAAGATCTATGGACGTATTTAATGTCTACGACCTAGAAAGAAAATTTCTCCTTTATAATTCCATCTTCCCCTTGAATTTTGAAGGGCTTTGCAACATTGCCATATAACCTCTGCATTTCACCCCAAGAGAAACCATTCTTAATATGCGTATTCATGTATTTGTTATGTACCTGCCAAGGTAAAACAATTAACAACTAGAGCAACACCAGAAGTCCCCCACAATCATACCCCATTTGTTGGGCAGTTCTTTATGTAGTGGCTAAGTCTTCCACAATGAAAGCAAGTATATGATGGTGGACGTGGACCCAAGGGTTTCTTCATGTAACTAAAAGTTTTTTGGGGAAAAAAGAAAAAGCTAGGCACATGTGTCTCTTGTTAAAACACACATCTCTGCCCTTTATCCATAATCTTCAAAGAACAGTTTGGACATGATCAACACTAACTTGATTGTATCATATTTATGGCAGGACTGTATCACCAAAGCTTTTATTTCATCTTCTTCGGAAGCACTGGCTTCAGCCAGATTGGCAGTCTGTTTAACAGGTAATTGTTGAGGATTTCTTGGCTGGGCAAAGGCATATGAGCAATCCAGCCGGTATGTGCGAACGAAGCATAAGTTTACAAAGTGCTGAAACGGACATGGACGCTGTGTCCTTGTACGCTGGGAAAAAGAAGATAAGAGCCTGACAAACAACACCTGGATGCTGAAGAATGAACTAAGTAACTGCTGGATGCCTCGTGAAGAAGCTTGCACAGCCAATAGAGAATAAGATAGTGTCGCGTGAAATGGGGTATTGTACCAATTAGAGTAATGATCAAGGCGCGTGGACATAGAAGCTTAGCCAATAATAACGCTGTAGTTAGCGCGTGTTATCACCTTTTTCTATATAAACCCTGTAAAAACCTGTAATAAAGGAGAATGACTATACTCATATTGAGATTTCATCGTTACTCCGGGACCGACCCCCACTCCGACATCTGGTAGCAGAGGATGGTTATGCCCGAGTCAATTCTCCAAGACTGTGGTAAGCAGCGAGAGGAGGGGAGTGGGAAACTAATCAGCTGGGAGAAGTGCTGCTTGGGTGCATAGTCAGAGCAGACAACGGTGCGAGGTGACCTCTTGCCTCCCAGAGGGTAAAGCAGAGCAAGGAAAATAGAAGCTGTAGCAGGATAAAGCTCAGCAATGGAAATAGAAGCTGCAACGATGTTGCTCACAAGTATCCTCTCTAAGGGAGGGGTCGAGACAACGGTAAAACAACTTATCAAGTTGATGAAATTAGGACAGCGATGGGGTCGCTTTAAAGACACCCACATGTTGTTCTCTGCCACAGAGTGGCGTGAACTGGGAGATAAGTTATGGGACGAGATGATTAAGGGGAGTCGTACCGCAAAAGCTTTCGGACAGACTTGGCGAGAAGTAATGAATCACCTTCTACAAATGATAGCAGAAAAAAAAATGGCCAAGGCTGCCTCCGCAATGTTGGGGCACTGAGACTACTACTCCTGCGTCCACACGTATTTTTGACTCGGAAACCACGAAAACCACTAGAGGGGTTGTTGCCCCTATGAAAGTGTCAGCTACTGAGCTTTTAAATAATTCACCTGGCAACCCAGAAACAGGACAGTGCAATCTTCAACAAGGGAGTGCCGATTGCCGCCCGAGGGAATCTCAGCCCCTGTCAGTATTGGTAATAGACACTAAGCCTTCCTCCCCGGAGGATGAGGGAAGCCCGGGAAAAGATCAAGAACCGCCGCACTCCCCCCCTCCCGCCCCCCCCCTTTCCGCCCCCCCCTCCACCGCCTTGCAGTGGTCCGTGTCAGCCGGCCATGCAGCGGCCACCGCCAGCCGCGGCCGCGGCCGGCCCCCGGGCAGAACCATCTGCGCCCCCACCACCATCCTTTAATCCATCCCGCCTCTCGGAAACAGAGACAGTGAAACCAACTGCACCCGCAATAGACACGGAGCCGCCTGCAGTAGCCTCTGCAGGCAAGAGGGAGAGGCATTGGAGGGGAGTAATAAAAGATGCCATTATAGAAGGGACTATGCTCCAAGCATTCCCAGTTATTGCATTAAATGGACAGAAAACATGGGAAGCGTTTGACTGGAAGGTCATTGAAAAATTAAAGAATGCTGTGAGTCAGTACGGAATCAAATCTGCGTTAGCTCACCAAATACTGCAATTCATTTTTTCTGCTGATACGCTGATACCTCAAGATATTAAACAGATAGCATGGTTAGTTTTAGAGCCCTCCGAAATGCTAGTGTTTTTCCAACAGTGGGAGACGCTCTGTGATTGGGAACAAGCAACACCACGACAACAAACAGATCCCTTATGGGGAGTAACCACACAGATGCTGATGGGTACTGGACCCTTCGCATCAGGGAACGCTCAGTTACAATGTATCACTGAGGTTCATCACCTATCACAGATCTTGGCATATCAAGCTTTTCTTACCATACCAGACAATCAGGTGAAACAGGAGCATAAAGAACCTTTCGCACAGTTTATTAATAGACTGCATAGGACAATCTATGACCACCCTGACATGAACGAGGACATGAGAGAAAACATGCAGCTCCACAAGGAGCTACAAAGAAGCTCAACGCCAGTAAGACACCCTTGGTCAAGTGTTTTAACTGTGGCAAAAGTGGACACATTAAAAGCAAATGTACAGCTTCTGCTGAGAAAGATGACAATACCACTAAGAATACAGGAAGAAGGGAAACTTTACACCGAGCACGAAGGCCCCTCGCGCGATGACACAAATGCAAGGAGCTTGGGCTGCCAGCCCTCAGGCAGCCTCACAACCACCAGATCTGCCACTGCAGAGAGCTCCGGAGTGGACATGGAAACCGCAGTAGACATTCAACATAAAGGGACCATTGGGGTTTGGGCTTAGTGCATTTGTGATGGGACGATCTTCAACAGCTCTAAAAGGAATCCTGGTAGTCCCAGGGCTTATTAATGCAGATTATTGTGGGACTGTGAAAATTATGATTCATGTTTTAATCCCTCCTGTTTCTATTCCTAAAGGTACCAGAATAGCACAATTAGTTCCATTCAGGTCGTGTGTTCCAAACCCAGGTGAAGTACAACGTGGAGATGGTAGATTTGGCTCCACAGGGAAACCACAGGTATACCTTGCCATGGACATAACAAAAGGTAAACCAGAAAAGGTAGTGCAATTGGAAGGGCCTGACGGAGTTCTCGTCAAGAAACTGATGACAATCAATACAGGAGCTGATGTTACGATTATTTCACAATATATTTGGCCTCCATCATGGCCATTGATCAATCCAAATTTTGGCATTGCAGGGATAGGGGGCACACAAGCCACCTTAGTAAGTCAGCTACCAATTACATTTGTGTTCCCCTACGGTGAACACGTTACAACACGTCCATATGTCATGACTACCCCAACTGAATTGTTTGGCCTCATAGACCATGATTTATTGAGCCAAATGAAGGCAATGTTAGTGACCCATCCTTTTTAGGAGCAGTCACTGAGGGGCAGCCAATCCTGAAAATTAGCTGGAAAACAGATGAGCCTGTTGGGATTGATCAGTAGCCGCTAAATTCTGAAAAGCTGCTAAAAAATACAAAAGTTAGTTGAGGACCAATTGAGAGCGGGACATGTTGTTCCTTCTACTAGTCCATGGAATACACCAATATTTACCATTCCCAAGAAAACTGGGAAATGGAGACTGTTACATGATCTCAGAGCTGTGAATGCAGTGATGCACAGTATGGGAGCCCTGCAGCCAGGTTTGCCGTCTCCAGTTATGCCTCCAGAAGAATGGGATTTGTTAATTATAAATCTAAAGGACTGTTTTTTCACCACTCCCTTGCACCCAGATGACACTGAACGGTTCGCCTTTTCGATACCATTGATTAACAAGGCAGAGCCCTCTAAGAGATACCATTGGGTCGTGTTACCGCAAGGAATGCGCAGTTCCCCCACGATGTGTCAGGTGTATGTGGCCTGGGCATTAGAGCCTGTAAGAAAGCAGTTTCCTCAGTTAATTATTTATCATTATATGGATGACATCTTGATAGCGGGAAGGAACTTGCCACAGGATGAAATTTTAACTCGATTACAGGACATCTTAAGCTATCGCGGAGTAATAATTACTCCTGAAAAGGTGCAAAAGTCAGCACCTTGGAAGTATTTGGGGTGGCACATAGATGCTAGCAATGTTAAACCTCAGAAGGTTCAAATAACATCAGAAATTTCAACAGTACATGATGTTCAGAAGCTTGTGGGAGATATCCAGTAGGCGTGGAATCTTTGCGGTATCACTAATGACGATATGGCCCCTTTGGTAGAACTCTTGGGTACAAGCGCACATGCAGATGAGAAACGGGAAATGACAGGAGAACAGCAAAAAGCCTTAGAATATATATCAAAGAAAATTGCATTTAGCTTTGCATCCAGATGCAATGAAGATTTACCAATAATGTTGATGATCATTAATACAAGGAACTCTCAGAGACAACACCCTTATGTGGTAATTTGTCAGTGGGACACAAAGCGCTCAGATCCCTTGAGAATTTTGGAATGGGTCTTCTTGGCCATGCAACCGGACAAATCTATTGTAACCTGATTGAAATTATTTGCACAACTGATCATTAGGGGAAGAACGAGGATTACAGAGATTGCAGGGGCGGAACCAGAAATGTTACTAATACCTCTGGTAAAATGGTATTTGGAATAGGGAATCCGGCATTCTGTAGCGTTACAAGTGTCATTAGTGGGGTTTGGAGGTACGATAAGTAATCAATATCCAAAGCGTAAGTTGTGGTCACTATTGGAACAGCAAACCTTTGAGCAAAAACCATGGAGGTCGGAAACACCTGTACACAGGGTAACAGTGTTTACTGATGCTGGAAAAAAGACAGGTACAGCCGCCTGTACGTGGAAAGATGCTAACGATCAGTAGTGTGACCATGTTGAAAAGGGACAGCCTAAGGATTCTTTACAGATGTTAGAATTAAAAGTCGTAATTTAAGCACTGCAGCATTGGGCTAAGGAGCCGCTGAATATCGTATCCAATTCTCTTTATGTAGTTGGAGTAGTACAAAGGATGGAAAAAGCAATGGTAAAGGAGGTCACAAACAAAAGATTGGGAATGTTGTTTTTGTGATTACTATGCGGCTTGAACTCTCGGAGTGTAGAGTATTTTATAACGCATATAAGAAGTCATCAAAAACTACCAGGTTTGTCAGAAGGAAATGACAGAGCTGACCAATTAGTTACAGCGGCATGGGAACCTCCTCCAGAGAATTGTTTTCAACAAACACGGCAATCACATGCGTTCTTGCACCAACCCTCTAGGATGTTAACAAAGCAATTTGACTTACCACTCACTGATGCCCAAGGTATCGTTAAAGCATGCCCCGATTGTCAAAAGAAGGGGCTGGGCTTGGGCTGTGGGGTTAACCCACAAGATCTCTTGCCATTACAGTTGTGGCAAATGGATGTCACCCATGTCACGTGGTTTAGTGCAAAGCGTTATGTGCATGTGTGTATTGATATCTATCCTGCTACCATGTGAGCCACGGCACAAACTGGAGAAAAGACCTTACATATTGAATGACATCTTCACACTTCTTTTGCAGTGCTAGGTGTGCCTAAAGAAATTAAGACGGACAACGGTCAGGCCTATGGTTCTACACAATTTGCTCGATTTTGTAATTTGTGAGAAAGTCACCATGGTACGGGTATTCCACATCTTCCCACAGAACAAGCTATTGTCAAACAAGCCAACCAAACCCTAAAGAGCATGCTGCAAAAAACAAAAAGGAAGAACCCAGGGCTTACTCTCAGAGGAACGATTGGCCAAAGCCTTATTTGTGCTAAATTATCTTAGATTGACAGGTGATCACAAAGACCCACAAATGGTAGTGCATCATGCTCTTTTACAGGCAGAAAGGATGCAACAAAGTACAGGAATCATGGTAATGTATAAGGACCCAGACTCCAGGAAATGGTGCGGACCAGCAGAAGTAAAACTTATTGGGAGAGGGTATATGTGTCTGCTTACAGATTGAGGCCTTTGCTGGATCCCGGCTAAGTGGGTCAAGCCATGGCTTCACACTGATGCTGGACCCGGAACTGTCCCAACGGCAACTGACACGGCACCAGTGGGTGCTGGAGCCACTGATCCAACAGATTCCAACTAATAGAGTATTACACTTTAGAGGACTAGCAGACATTGAGTCCTTCAGAAGAGGTTTTTAGAACAGCGTGCCTTATTGTATATAGAACTTGCTTTAGGTAAAAAGTGTGTTAAGCATAATTTGGTTAAACATAGTGTGATTACAGGAAGACAGTGTGGGGTAAATGTAAAAGTTAGTTAAAGCCAAAATTAGGGGTAAGGTCTATTTCCATCAACGACCTGGGAACAAGGTTGATTGTGTTTCCACAGATACAGGCCCACGACGGACTCCTCTTTGATTTGTACGACCATCATCATCTGGAGCATCATAGATGGTGTGGCAATATGAATACCACCTCAGTCAAAACTAATGTATAGGACACCTTGGTTAACATAACAGGTCAAGATTCTCTGTGCATCGCAACCACATCATACAGCCCACGAACCAGTAGACAAGATGGCTATGACTCGTGCAGCACGCCTGGCCAGCAAACGCATGCGTCATAGATTGCAACCAAGGCGGACTTTTGGCACCCGCTGGCCACGTGTGCTAAAACCCGTTCCTCTGCAAATGTATAGATACTGGGATTTTCCGAAGAGCATCGGGCTGGTATACAGTGAGGCCATCGTTGCCTCCGTGGGGATGCCCACAGAAAGCTGGCATCTACCGATTGCTGAGCTGAGTTCGCGGAGCAAGATGACACAAGAATGTATGGATGGTTCATCTTCCTCATAGTCCTCATGGTTCGGGTCATTAGGGGTAACAGTTTAGCTTAAAGAGTTATGGGCATTGTTGTAGTTATTGTGATTTTAGCTATTAGCAATTTTACCTTGTTCAGCTTGTTAAGGAAAAATGACATCCCAAGTTATTAAGCAAGCCTGCATTGCTCAAAAACAAAAAGGGGCAATTGTTGAGGATTTCTTGGCTGGGCAAAGGCATATGAGCAATCCAGCCGGTATGTGCGAACGAAGCATAAGTTTACAAAGTGCTGAAACGGACATGGACGCTGTGTCCTTGTACGCTGGGAAAAAGAAGATAAGAGCCTGACAAACAACACCTGGATGCTGAAGAATGAACTAAGTAACTGCTGGATGCCTCGTGAAGAAGCTTGCACAGCCAATAGAGAATAAGATAGTGTCGCGTGAAATGGGGTATTGTACCAATTAGAGTAATGATCAAGGCGCGTGGACATAGAAGCTTAGCCAATAATAACGCTGTAGTTAGCGCGTGTTATCACCTTTTTCTATATAAACCCTGTAAAAACCTGTAATAAAGGAGAATGACTATACTCATATTGAGATTTCATCGTTACTCCGGGACCGACCCCAACTCTGACAGGTAATTATTTGACGCACACATTAGAAATGCATTTAAGCCCACACAGCCAAAGTCAACACCATTCACCCCATCCTGCAAAGAGCAGCACAACGCTAGCTGAGGTTGCATGAAAACAGCAGTTTACGTAAAATATAGCTGTACTGAAGAGGTTCTGGGGAGTCCTTACGCAATTACAGGGTGGATATGTGCCTGTTAACTTACATGAAAAGAGCATCCTAGGGCACTCAAAACCGTAGGCTTTCTTTGTGCCTTACATTAAGAGTTGTGTAACCAATCCAATTTTCTTCCAAGTGGACTGAAGCCATGTGCAGCAAAAATTACACTCTCCAGTATTTTTAAGATGATTTTTAAGATCCAGACTAGTTGAAGGAGAAGACATCCACTGTACGCTTAACTGAGAAAGATGTATGCAAGGATCATTATTTACATTTTCCAGCATTAAAATGACACACAACTTAAGATTTGGGGAAGTTGTTTTTGCTTGCTGAAATTCAGCTTCTGACACAGAAGCATTGTTTAACCTTCAGGTGCACAATCTCTCTTAAATGCTCCACAGAGCCGATGGGGATAGGTATGTCTTGTGTCCCTGAATACCTGGGACTGGGAAAAGGCCTTGTTGAAATGTGTCTTCACAGCCTTAAAAAGGATGAGACACCCAGCAACCATCCTTACCATGTGTATTCTAAGATAAAAAGAAATAGTGGCAACACTGTTTATCATGGGGAGGAAGAATACAGCTGGAAAACTGTAAAGAAAACCATGTAACAGCAACACAGGGTTCTGGATGCAATGTATGTTATTTCATTAAAAACGACTTGAAATAAAACCTGATGGTTGGTGGGAGTTGTGCATAGTAAAATGTAGCTGGAGTAGGGTCAGAATACTTAAACCAGGGAATTAGAAAGATATTTTGAACATTGGCATAAATAATACAGATTGTAATTCAGAAGCAGAGCACACAAAAAAAAAAAACCCTCCTAAGGGAAGATTCATAACGGCGTCTTTCATACACAGAGTATTTCTTTCTGTGGAGGTGAGAGCAGGCTGAAAACCACAGAAGACAGCCAGGAAGAGCAGAAAATTCACTGCAGTAAATACACAAATTGCAAAGCATGTTCTAGCTTGACCTCACACAGGGTCACATGTACCCTCATTTCCCAAGAGCTGGTGTGATGGGTACACTCAACCCCATAACCAAACTAGCCGTAGTTTGGTACAGGTTCCAAAGGAGGTAAAGGAGCCATAGCCGGGCCAAGAACTCATCTCGTTTCAATCTCTTCTCTGAAAACCCACAAAGGAGCCGAGTGACCTAGTGAGCACTGGTGAATATGACCTTGGAACACTCATCATGTGTTTAAGACATGAGTAGCAGGTGGCTTTTCCAAGACTCATTTATCAATGAGCAAAGAAAGTTGTGGGTACAAGGAGTCTCATCCATACCCTTCCCATCGCATGTAATTTGACTAGGAGCCAGACACTTTATCCCATAAATATGACAGCCTAAGTGAGCCTTCTTTGAGCTCTCCCTGCTAGGCAGCTTGGCTGCACGGCAGTGATCTCCCCTTGAGCTGGGACACCTCTCAAGGTTGCTCCTTGAGGCAGAGAGACCTGTTCTCAATGGCAGATCTTTGCTAAGTGACTGATAGCATGCTGAATTAATACTAATGAAGCATTACTAATCCATGTAGCTACTTAATATTAACTGTTGTAAATTTTGTAGAGATAATTCCATTAGACATAAACTGTTTCCCAAGCCTGAGACTAAGATTGGACCTAGCCACACCTAGGCTCCATAAGGAGTTTAGAAAGCAAGGGGGTTCCCTCTGAACTTCATGACTCAACGGGAGGATCTTCCTTACCCTTTTGCGTCTCTGGTCTCTGTGTGAATCATTCCAGCTCAATTCTAACTCAATTCTCTTTTGTACATTTCTTCCATGCAGTAATTAAAAAGGTGAACCTTGTCATCCAACTTACTGAACCTCTGCAAACCACTGTTAAACTTTGTTAAATTAATAAATTTATTGAACTCTGTCAAATTATTATTTTACCTCAATAAAACACATTGATGCTTTTCTCCTTCTGAGCGAGGTGCATTCTGCACCTGAGAGATTGTCGCAGTTGGCAGGATCCTAAATCAGGACTCGCAACAGCTGGCAGCACAGCTTGGGTCGGGGGAAAGGCATGCATCAGACCTCAGGGCTGAGAGAGGAGCACAAGCATCTGCCAAGGTCCCCACCCCAGTCAGAAATGAAATTTCTCCAGGCAGGGAGAAAAGGAAAAAAAAAACCTAAACCACAGATTGAAATTTGAACTGGCCAGTTGAGACGTGCCAGGTACACTGATGTGACCTTCTTGGCCAATCGGGATTAAATGACCACAGATCAGATTCGACAAGGCTATAAACAGGGTCCCGCTGGAGGACATGTTGGAATCAGTCCTCCTCGGAGCAGCGGGTCTGCAGCTGGGGACTCCCCCTTGGGTCAGGGCACTGCCTGAGGGTAACTCCTCGAGGGAGAGAGCCCTCAGCTTTTAGGTTAGTGATATGTGCATTTTGAGTCATCACTTTTAAATCTCAAGGATTCTTAAGTCGGCTGTGCAGTACTAATTCCCCTTACATCATTGAACCTGTGGTTTATAAAATGTTACTGGAGTTCTAACTAACTTTTCTATGGAAGAATAAATCTGAGCTTTAACACCTATTGGATTTGGTTATGCGTGCATCTGTAACAACACCCTATAAATATTAACAAAGGAATCACTGACAAAACCATGCAGACAATCTGCAGCTTCATGTATTCCTGCGGGCAGACTTCAGAGATTTCACCTGGAAAAAAAAAAAGACAAACAGATTTGGTTCGCTCTAAGGAATCAGAAGCAGATTGTTATTAGAAGGATGGAATAATCCACCTGGTGTTGATTTTATGTTCTTTTCCATAAGCATCTTTTGCTTTCCAAGCATATTTATTTAGGTGTTCAGCGAGCATGAAAGGAACAGCTCCAATGGTTGGCAGTTCTACCAGTACTGGCTGTCCAGGAGAAAAAGCTGGTTCTCCGGGACCACTGAGAGTCTGAGGCTCTGGGGTTAAAGTCAGGGGTTTAGGACAAAATGCATTCAGTTAGGGGCATCCATTTATCCCCCAACAATCACTGACCTGGGTAACTGTATCCCAAAGGCGTTAATGTTACCAAGGCCATAGGTACCGATTGGGTTTCCCCCAAAGCATTTAAGTTAATTAGGTTTTCAGACAAAGTCAAAATTCCACATTGCTCTGCCTCAGCCCACATCAGTGTGGTGATTTGTGCCCCCATATCAATTAAAAAGCTTACTGTTTTTTTCTATGGTCCTACAGCCACAGTAATCAATAAATCCCCTCTCAAATTTAAGGTGAGTTGTCTTATAAACATCCATCCTCCCTTTCCCCCCTCACCTTCGGGGAATGGAGGATCTGGTTTCCCACTGCCTTTGTTTCTTCATCAGCTTCTTCCCCGAGGTCTATCCATGGTAGGGCACTAGGGGCTGGTTCAAAATTGACTTTTCGCCCCAACCATCTCTGTACAAGTTTCTCCAACTTCTGGGTTGGAAGTCCATCCATTAGATCTTGGGGAACACCTCTCTGGAGCCCCAGTTGCCACCATTCCTGGTGGCTTAGGGACTTCCCTCTCCCAGGCTCAGTAAATCGGACCGATTTTGAATCCTGACTTCTCTTGACCAGTGCTGACCACCCCTCACCTTCTTCCGTGGCTCGTATGGCCCTGCTTTCAGGTCTTTGCCAGGATCCACCAATGGGACCATATTTCCTCCCAAAGTTAATTAGCTCTTGGGCTACTTCCCCCCACATCCACACTTTTCTCCCTGACCTCCAGTGACTGGGGGTCATTACTCCCTCTAGAGCAGCTGTAACTCTGTCTGCTACAGGGCTTTTTTGTATCTTCCCCTGTACTTAGATCCCAATGGGTTTTAGAGAATCTGGAAGTCCTTGGATTAGAGAAGTCATCCATTCTGGATCCACAGGCATCATCATTGGAGAGCCCTGGTTAGATTTAAGCTCCCTATCACACATCATCTGCAAACAAGCCGCCTTTTGCACATTTTCTACCAGTTGATCTACCGTACCTATTATAGCTAGGGGGTCTCCCCTCTCCAAAGGGTTCAGCCCCCTGGCCCAATATGCTTCCCTCTGTGTCAATGACCATGAGGCCTGATAATTGCTGGTAGTTAGAAACACACCTGCACCCCAGTATCCTTCTGCTTCCTTCTCTGACAACAAGATTCCATCTCCTCCTCACAACGGTACTCTCCAAACATATTCTGTTTCTGATTGCTTTGGAGTCCTTGCAAAATCCTTCCTTAATTTTGCTAACTCAGTCACTGTAAATGGAACCTGTTTAGTAATAACTTGGGGATGATCATCATTATGTGCCTCATACAAATGCTCAGTTTTAACGAAGGGATACATATGAGGAGCATTTTCTACTGCCTCTTTTGCTCTCTGTAAGTCCTCCTGGGGATAGATTTGCCTAATCCTTCTCTCTTCTAACTTTGACTCCACCTTTCCACACGAGTCGCTTGCTTTCCACAATTCTTCTCTCAATGCTTCCTTTAGTTTAACATTCTGGTTTCTTTCCTCCTCTAACAACTGCTTGGTCTCTTTTAACTGCTCTTGTAGTGATTTAACTGCCATTTTCAAGGAGTCTATCATGGCATCGTCTTGACACAGTCTCTGCCTCCTATATTCCACAGCCGCTGCCAAACTCGCTCCCAAAACTGCACAAATTATTGATTTTCCCTTCCCAGGCCCAACTTTAGCCTCTTTCTGCAACATCATGTTCCTATCCACTACACTCTGTGGTTGGAACCGACAATTTTTTGCCCATTGTCACCACTGGGCAGATGGGTGAGCATGATAGGTTCCCCAAAAGTCATCCAGTTTATCTAAATCCCTGTTCAATACTTTTGTGGGGGAATAATCATGAACATCTATCTATAGATGTGCTGGCACTCATTTTACCCAAGAGGGATTATTTCGTCCTGAGAAGGTCTCACCTTAAATTTGCTACCACTATTCCCCCCCTCCCCGCCTCGCTCTCAGGAGGTCACACCTTTAAAATTTCCATAGAGACTTGTCACTCATTCAATTCTATACGTCTCAGTCATACGCACACAAGAGTCTCTGACAAAGCAACTGGGGACTTTCTGTTTCTCCAAGAATCCTGTACATGATGCCAATTAAAATGTCACATGTCGGGGGATGCAACGAGTCTACGGAATTCCTGACAGTTCGAGAACAGCGTGACCTTGAGCAGCTTGCAGTGTATCCTTGAGAGTCTGGAAAGATCCGAGAAGACCAGTACAAAAACAAGATAGTGATAAGAAGAACCGTCCTAACAAACTCACCAGTCATGAATTATTAGTTACTAACCAAACCAATCATATACTAACACATACGCTAAAGAAGGGTATAAAAAGGTGTGTTAGAACAATAAAGTAGCCATTTTGCATGATCTATTACTTGTCATGTCCGTCTCTACCGCGACAAATCGTGACCCCGACGCGTCTGAGCGAACAGATCATCTAACGGTGATACACCTAGCACTAGCGAGAAGTATACCAGTGGCGACGAGAGCTGTGAAAGAGTGTACTGGCAGCGAGACAAGCTGTGGAGATGAAGCCCGGTGAAGCTGAGAGCAGTGGAATCTGCCTGGTCCGGACCTGAGCCTAGACACCTAATAAGGTGAGCCACCGGGGACTAAACTGTTAGAATGGGGCAGCAATTAGCTAAGGAAGAGGAGATGATTTTGTCTACCTGGAAAGCCCTATTAAAAAGAAAAGAGGTTAAAACCTCAGAACAAAACCTGAGAAGGATTTTATTATGGTGTAAGACCCAAGGCTTTCAAGCCACAACACTTACTGCGTTTAGTGTGGGTGCATGGCAATCTGTGGCCTTGAAAATGTTTGATGAGATCTCTAAAGGGCAGAAAGAGCTGTGCGAGTTGGCTGTCATATGGTGGTTATTAACTGAGACTCTGAAAGAATGGAGAGCAGAATGTGATGCGAAAGATCAGCAAAAGAAAGATGAGAAATCAGAAAATGTTAGCAAGGAAAAAGCTTCTGCTCAAGTAACAGCTGCGGCCAATGCTGCAATCTCAGCAGTTGCGGGCAGAAAACCCCTCACGAGCAAAATCAGATCATACCCTTATCCACCTCCTCCTCCTACGCCATTAATTACTTTACCGGGCAATGAGGGGCCCTCCTTACCTACTGGTGCAGCAGCAGAAGGGGTGACTCCGTCAGCACCCCTCGAGGAGAAAAATGTGGCGATTAACACCGAGCTGGAAAGTGCGGGCTGTACTGAAATTGAGGGCCGAAAGGACGGTGAGAGTCAAACTGAATGTGAGGGCCGAACGGAAAGTGAGAGCCAAAATGAAACTGAGGCAGAAAAATCTCTAATTGACGCTATGCAATCTCTGCAGCTCGCAGATGGAACCATACCAAAAGAACCCCTGCCATGGACTCTCCCTCCATCCACAATAACTGTAGTCCTGAGATCCCCTGATCAATTTTGGGAGGGAGTTAGAAAATATGCTGCCAACTCTGGCAACTGGGATCTAGTAGAACGCCTCAGCCCGTGCTCTCTAACACCAGCATTTCTAAAGCCTTTAGATAACGCATCAGAGGCTCCTGTTACATTTCCTGTTTTCAAAGCTGCTGCAGGCACAAACCGGCATGATCAGCACAATCCAATCGGCTGGAGAGTAGTGCAGGATTTGCAGAATAAAGTACAAAAATTTGGAATCAATTCTCCTGAGGTGATGCAACTTATTCGTATAATCAGCACAGATCTGCTGTGTCCATATGACATTATGCATCTGGCACAAGTGCTGTTTCAGCCCGTACAATTGCAAGTATTTTAATCCACTTGGAGGCAGATGGCACGCACAGCGGCGCTGCATAATTCACGACTGCCACAGGATGACCCGAGATTAGGCCTTGGAGAGGATGCTTTGCTTGGTGAAGGGCAGTATAGTAACCCTCAGCTGCAGGCTACATGGCCTCCAATTGCTCTCGAACAAGCACAAAATATAGGCCTTATGGCAATAAAGCGACCCATGGACATGGCAGCTCTGAAGCAAAAATATGCCACTATCCGCCAAGGCCCCACAGAACCCTTTTTACAATTTGTAGAAAAAATATCTGCTGCCCTGGAAAAACAGGTAGAAGATGGGGTCTTAAGGCAAATTCTATACGAACAGCTGGCAAGAGATAATGCTAATGAGGACTGTCAAAAGATCATACAGGCTTTACCAGGAGATCCTTCTGTCCCTGACATGGTCACTGCATGTTCTAAAGTTGGGACACTGGAACACACGGTGACCACCATAGCCAATGCTATGAGAAATTCTGGAAAGTGCTGTGGGTGTGGCAGTGAAGGGCACATCAGTGTAACTTCTCCACACAAAACATCACCAGGTCAAATTTGCGCGATGGTTTCGACCCCCTACCCACCAGTAACAATCCCTAAAGGTACTCGTATTGCTCATCTTGTTCCTTTTTTGAGTTCTGTTTCAAGAGCAGAACAGCAACTGCGATGCGATGGAGGCTTCGGCTCTACGGGACCCCCTCAGTTCTGCTGGTCTCAGACTGTCTCATCATCCCGACCACATGTGACGTGCACGCTGTCGAATCACGGAAGATCGCTGACTACAGTAAGGCTTGCAGGGTTCCTGGACACCGGAGCCGATGTGACTATTATAGCCGACTATCTGTGGCCACCCACCTGGCCCACAGAGGAGGCTGGTATGGGAGTAGTGGGGCTGGGAGGCTCTGCGCGAGCAAAGACGGCAGACACACCAGTTCTGATTACCAATCCTGGGGGCAACAAGCAGTTATTAAACCATATGTGACGGCAGCTCCCCTCAATTTATGGGGGAGGGATTGCTTGTCACAGTGGGGGGTGAGGATTACCACGGGTTTTTAACGGGGGCCACTGTGCTGCAGGGTGTTAGGCAACCCACGCTTGTTTTAACCTGGTTAACAAATATCCCTGTGTAGGTGGATCAGTGGCCCCTACCAATTGAAAAATTAAAGGCCCTGCAAGAATTGGTAGCAGAACAACTCGCTGCTGGACACATGGAACCATCTCACAGTCCGTGGAAGACTCCAGTGTTTGGGATCAAAAAGAAAGCAGGTAAATGGCGATTTTTGCACGACCTGCGGCAGGTCAATGCTGTCATGGCCACGATGGGGGCTCTGCAACCAGGCATGCCTTCACCTGCCATGATCCCTCAAGATCGGGAAATCATGGTCATGGACCTTAGGGATTGGTTTTTTACAATTCCATTAGCTTCCCAAGATAAAGAAAAATTTGCATTTTCTGTGCCTTCTATCAATCATGCAGAACCAGCAAAAAGATCTCAATGGAGAGTTCTGCCGCAGGGCATGAAAAATTCACCAACCTTTTGTCAGTGGTTTGTTGCACAAGCTCTGTCACCTGTAAGGGAAAAATTCCCCACTAGTTATCGTTATCACTATATGGATGACATTCTGTTAGCATCAGACAACAAGGAGCAGTTGAATGACAGGAAAAATTTGGCCACGAATTCGCTACAACAATATGGGTTAGTTCTTGCCCCTGGAAAAGTGCAAGAAATAGCACCCTGGAAATATTTGGGAATGACAATTACAAACGAGCAGGTTGTGCCCCAACCTGTGAAACTGAACCTTGCGGTTAAGACACTCAGTGACGTACAGAAATTAATGGGATCCATGAACTGGATCAGGCCCTATCTTGGACTGACCAATTCGCAGTTACAACCTCTATTGGACTTATGAAAACATTCCGATGATCCAACAGAACCCAGAATATTAAATAAGGAAGCGTTCAATGTAATTCACATGGTGGAACAACATATATACAAGAAATTTGTTTCTCGAATCGATCTGTCTCAATTGGTACAAATCTTTGTACTAATTGACAAATCTGTGCCATTTGGTGCTTTGGTGCAGCGGAATTCTGAGTGGGATGACCCATTACATATTTTAGAATGGATGTTTTTATCATTCTGGCCATGAAAAACCGATCCTGGCTTGTTTGAACTTATTGCTGATGTAATCCTAAAAGCCAGAAAACGATGTGTAGAACTAATGGGCCGTGATCCAGCTACGATGGTTTTACCTGGTCAAAATTACGATTACACCACCTATGGTAAATTACAGAGGCAGAGGTAAATTGGTGGTAAATTGGTGGTAAATTACAATTACGAGCTGCAAGCGGCTACGGCGGGTTTTCAAGGCCAGATCTCGTCTCATCTACCGTCGCACCCGCTCCTGAAATTTGCTTGAGAAATACCATTGGGTCAGAAAAACTTAATTCTATTTTTTCTACTCCTGTAAATATTGTAACTGACAGCTTATGGAGCTAATTTGATTTCTCGACTAGACAAAGTGGCTTTGACCGTGTCAGACAATCAATTATTCTTTGATGTGCTTTTAGAACTCTGGAAAAGTATTCAACTACGAACAGAAACTTATTTTATCGTGCATATCCGGAGTCATCCCACTTTCCCAGGGTTTTATACGGAAGGGAATGCCAGAGCAGATGCTCTTGTTTCTGCTACGGCTCTGACCACTGTTCCTAACATCAAGCCACAAGCTATATGATCATCGCATCAATTTTTTCATCAAGGTTTTTGAGCTTGACGAAGGCAGTTTGGTTTGTCCCATGCTGAAGCTCGCTCTATTGGAGCTGCTTGTCCCGATTGCCGAGGAATTCACGCTCTGGTGTATTTTGGTGCTAATCCCAGAGGTAGACAAGCTTTACAGATTTGGCAATCTGATGTTACTCATATCAATGAATTTGGCAGACAAAAATACGTTCGTGTTTCTATCGATACTTATTCTCACGCTTTGGTAGCAACAGCACATCATGGAGAAACAGGAAAAGATGTCATTCGACATTTCCAGAAGGCTTTCTCTATGCTTGGGGTGCCTCGCCAAATTAAAACAGACAACGGCCCAGCATGAAAAGTTTAAATATTTTTTAATCTGTGGGGTGTTACTCATGTCCCAGGAATTCCCCAACAGAACAAGCGATGGTTGAGCGTGCACGTGGCACGTTGAAGCAGCAGCTTCAAAAACCAAAAGGGGGAATGGTTGGGGAACCACCACAGGCATGTTTAGATAAAGCAGTTGATGTTCTTCACTTTCTCCAGGATGGGGAGAATTCTTCCCTTTCTCAACACTTCTCTCTGTTCAACACGGAATTTACAAAAGGGTCTCAAAGTCCATGTTAAAGATTTAATTACTGGTCAGCGGAGTGGACCGTGTGAGCTATTCACCTGGGGAAGGGGTTCTGCTGGTGTTTCCACAGACGCTGGTCCTCGCTGGGTTCCTGCTCGGTGTGTTCAGCCCGGATTGGAACCTGCCTCTGGGTGAAGGATGGGGGGTCTCACAACCTCAACAAAACGTTTGGGTCACTTTAGCAAATGTGACACACCAGGACACCTTGTGTCTCGCCACCACGACCCCTGAAAATCCATTCTTGACATGCTCGGTAGGACGACCTGTGGACACCTGGCCGAACCCGCTGCAGATCCCGAATCTCTGGAGTTCTCCAAAAAGTCATACAAACAACCAGGATTGTGCGTATGCGCATCTTTCACCCAGGAACCCCAAGAGTTAGAATTATTAGGATCTGTAATGATGGATGCTTGTGTGTTTTTTAATGACTCGTATGGCAATACTGCTCACTGAGGCCAAAATGTTAATGCAACGAGTAGTCTCTATCGCGATGCAACTGCACGGTGTAATTATACCTAATTATACCTAATTCTTCACCATCTTCTGTTGTTTCTTTTGCGCGACCTCCCGGTGTGTTCTTAATCTATGGAGATCGTGCCTGGGGAGGCATTCCATCTAAACTGAATGGAGGCCCATGTAGCCTCGGACAATTATTAACACCAAATATGTTAACGATTCTGAACGTGACTCGAAAACATCGACGAGTCCAAAGGTCTGTTTGTCAGTTTAGCAGTTCCCGTCAAGATGACGTTGAATTCTGGAATCGAGGCCGGATTTTAGCAGCCTCCGTGTTGGCACCAGGAGTTGGCATTGCAAATGCCTTAAGAACTTTAAATAATTTAGGATGTTGGCTTCGTAAGCAATCTAAGGCGACCTCGTTAGCGTTAAGCGGCCTTCTAACTGATGTTGGTCGTGTTAGACATGCTACGCTACAAAATAGAGCTGCGATCGATTTCTTGCTTTTAGCACAAGGACGCGGTTGCGATGAGTTGGAAGGGATGTGTCGTACGAATCTATCTGATCATTCCGAATCCATTTTCAGTAGGATTCCACAATTAAAGAAGGGAGTCGGGAAGCTGACAGAAAGCGATGAATAAGATGGGCTGACCAAGTTGTTCGAGGGTTGGGGATGGTCTGGATGGTGGAGATCTCTGCTCAAGACCGTGGGGGTCGTTCTCCTGGTGGTGGTAACTGCGCTCCGAATGTTGCCCTGTCTTTTCAGCAAAGGGCCCTGCAGAGGGTGGCTGGGACGATATTTTTAGCCCAAATACAAAAAGGGGGAATTGTCGGGGGATGCGACGAGTCTACGGAATTCCTGACGGTTCGAGAACGGCGTGACCTTGAGCAGCTTGCAGTGTATCCTGGAGAGTCTGGAAAGATCCGAGAAGACCGGTATAAAAACCAAGATAGGGATAAGAAGAACCGTCCTAACGAACTCACCGATCATGAATTGTTAGTGACTAACCAAACTAATCCTATACTAACACATCCTTTAAAGAAGGGGATAAAAAGGGGTGTTAGAACAATAAAGTCGCCATTTTGCATGTTCTATTACTCGTCATGTCCGTCTCTACCGCGACAGTCACGCACCAGTCAAAGACCGGGGTGAGGTTTTACTTCTATTCTCGGGAACAGAATTAAGACTCAAAACTGAGTCAAGTAACTTGATTTTCCTGACAACGGGTTCACAAATGCAAGGGAAAGAGAAATAAAGAAAATAAAGGAAGAGTGAGTTGCAACAGCTCCCACCACGGATCTGCGGCGTTCTGACCGTCCGATTCATCTTCCAGTCCAGTGGGAGAACATTCCATCCGACGCTGGTTGTTTCTGCTCTTTTATTGGGTCGCCTTGTTGTAGATCCAGACTTCTTATTCCAAGAGCCGTTTTGCTTCAACAAAATGGGTTAGGGTTAGGGTTAGGGTTAGGGTGGGGGTGCGCATGCCCAATGTCCTCACTGGGGGTTCTCCAGGAGTCTTCGGTGGTCTTGAGGGGTCTCCAGTCCCCTCTGTCTTGCCGACCCCAGGTCTGGGCGCACGCGCAGGGGTTGGGTGAAAGTTTCTTCGAATTCGCTCCACATTCCGGTTCCTCAGAAGACGGGAGACGTCTGGTCTTTTGGTCCCGACGGTCGCTCTGTTGGTGTCAGTGGGTGGCTTAATGTTGAGATAAACAACGGACACGGTCTATTCCCGTCTCTTCCACCACCCCACGACTCGATATCGCTGTCTCAGGGATGGTTCTCCACGGGGGCAGGAAAGAGAGAGCTGGAGAGAGAAAGAAAGGAAAGAAATAGCGCAGGAGATCGATTGCATACAGCATAAGTGGTCGGATTTTCCGAGGCTCCCTCTTCACCGGTACGGAAGATTCAAAAAGTATCATGTGATGGTTATATATAACATAGTATATATATTTTATATATATATATAATACTCCTCTCCACTGGGCAGAGGAGCTGCTCTTCTCTCGGCAGCGCCGCCTCCTCGCCATCGACTCCTTCCATCCGCGGAGCCCAGCCCAGCTCAGGACCAGCCGGATGGGGCCCTTACTCTTCCCCCTCTGGGCACCCTCCGGGGGTCCCTGGGGCTCCAGGGGAACCTGCCGGGAAACAGGCAGGAGGAATCGCAGATGTTCCCTCCGGAAGGAATCGCGGATGGTCCCTCCGGAAGGAATCGCGGATGTTCCCTCCCTCGGCTGGGCAGACACACTTTTTCCAGCAGCAGCATTTCTCCACTCGGAGACAAAATTCCATCTAATTCTCACAGGTTTGGGTCTGATGATGAGACGGGACACCTGGAGAGGGACAGGCAGGGATCTCTTGTACCCCTGCGGAGGGAAAGGATTCCGCTGAGTCCAGAGAGGAACTGCTCCTGCCTTTCCATTTCCATTTCCATTTCCATTTCCATTTCCATTTCCATTTCCATTTCCTTTTCCATTTCTATTTCCATTTCCATTTCTATTTCTATTTCCATTTCCATTTGCATTTCCATTTCTATTTCCATTTCCATTTGCATTTCCATTTCTATTTCCATTTCCATTTCCAATTCCATTTCTATTTCTATTTCCATTTCCATTTCCATTTCTTTTTCTATTTCCATTTCCATTTCCATTTCCATTTCCATTTCTATTTCCATTTCCATTTCCATTTCCATTTCCATTTCCGTTTCGATTTCTATTTCTATTTCTATTTCCAGTTCTATTTCTATTTCTATATTTCTATTTCTATTTCTATTTTGGTTTCGATTTCGATTTCAATTCCTTTCTATTATTTCTATTTCTATTTTGGTTTCGATTTCGATTTCAATTTTGATTTCTATTTCCATTTCCATTTCCATTTCCATTTCCATTTCTATTTCCATTTCCATTTCCATTTCCATTTCCATTTCCATTTCTATTTCCATTTCCATTTCTATTTCCATTTCCATTTCCATTTCCATTTCCACTTCTATTTCCGTTTCGATTTCTATTTCTATTTCTATTTCCAGTTCTATTTCTATTTCTATATTTCTATTTCTATTTCTATTTTGGTTTTGATTTCGATTTCAATTCCTTTCTATTATTTCTATTTCTATTTTGGTTTCGATTTCAATTTTGATTTCTATTTCCATTTCCATTTCCATTTCCATTTCTATTTCCATTTCCATTGCCATTTCTATTTCCATTTCCATTTCTATTTCCATTTCCATTTCCATTTCCCTTTCCATTTCCATTTCCATTTCTATTTCCATTTCCATTTCTATTGGAAGGAGACTCCGCTCTCCTCTCTGCCTGCCCCAAAGGAGCGCGACGTTCCGATGCCAATCCCCGGGGACATCGGACTGGCCGGAGATGCTCTGAGATCCACGCAGGGAACTTCCCCCAGTTCCCAGAGACGGGGCGACATCTCCGGGATCAGCGAGGAGCTGGCTGGGAAAGTCCTTGGGCCGAGGGAAACGACGGCTGGTGCCCAAAAAAGGCCAAAAGAAGTTTCTCCTCCAGTTCCTCTGGATTTTGTTGTTGGGGGCAGTTGTGGGGCAGGGGGAAGGTCGGATCTCACCGTGGGTCAGGGATTAGGGGGCAGTTGTGGGGCAGGATGGATCTTGCCGTGGGGCAGGGATTAGGGGGCAGTTGTGGGGAAGGTCGGATCTCGCCATGGGTCAGGGATTAGGGGGCAGTTGTGGGGCAGGGGGAAGGCCGGGGCTCGCCGTGGGGGAAGGGATTTGGGGGCAGTTGTGGGGCAGGGGGAAGGTGGGATCTCGCCATGGGGCAGGGATTCGGGGGCAGTTGTGGGGCAGGGGGAAGGTGGGATCTCACTGTGGGGCAGGGATTCGGGGGCAGTTGTGGGGCAGGGGGAAGGCCGGATCTGGCCGTGGGGCAGGGATTAGGGGGCAGTTGTGGGGCAGGGATTAGGAGGCAGTTGTGGGGCAGGGGGCAGGTCGGATCTCACCGTGGGGCAGGGATTAGGGGGCAGTTGTGGGGCAGGTTGGATCTCGCCGTGGGGCAGGGATTAGGGGGCAGTTGTGGGGAAGGTCGGATCTCACCGTGGGGCAGGGATTAGGGGGCAGTTGTGGGGCAGGGGGAAGGCCGGATCTGGCCGTGGGGCAGGCATTAGGGGGCAGTTGTGGGGCAGGTTGGATCTCGCCGTGGGGCAGGGATTAGGGGGCAGTTGTGGGGCAGGATGGATCTCGCCGTGGGGCAGGGATTAGGGGGCAGTTGTGGGGAAGGTCGGATCTGGCTGTGGGGCAGGGATTAGGGGGCAGTTGTGGGGCAGGGGGAAGGTCGGATCTCGCCGTGGGGCAGGGATTAGGGGGCAGTTGTGGGGCAGGGGGAAGGCCGGATCTGGCCGTGGGGCAGGGATTAGGGGGCAGTTGTGGGGCAGGGGGAAGGTCGGGTCTCGCCGTGGGGCAGGGATTAGGGGGCAGTTGTGGGTCAGGGGGAAGGCCGGATCTGGCCGTGGGGCAGGGATTAGGGGGCAGTTGTGGGTCAGGGGGAAGGTCGGATCTGGCCGTGGGGCAGGGATTAGGGGGCAGTTGTGGGGCAGGGGGAAGGCCGGATCTCGCCGTGGGGCAGGGATTAGGGGGCAGTTGTGGGTCAGGGGGAAGGTCGGATCTGGCCGTGGGGCAGGGATTAGGGGGCAGTTGTGGGGCAGGGGGAAGGCCGGATCTCGCCGTGGGGCAGGGATTAGGGGGCAGTTGTGGGTCAGGGGGAAGGTCGGATCTGGCCGTGGGGCAGGGATTAGGGGGCAGTTTTGGGGCAGGGGGAAGGTCGGATCTGGCCGTGGGGCAGGGATTAGGGGGCAGTTGTGGGGCAGGGGGAAGGTCGGGTCTCGCCGTGGGGCAGGGATTAGGGGGCAGTTGTGGGGCAGGGGGAAGGTCGCGTCTCGCCGTGGGGCAGGGATTAGGGGGCAGTTGTGGGGCAGGGGGAAGGCCGGATCTGGCCGTGGGGCAGGGATTAGGGGGCAGTTGTGGGGCAGGGATTAGGAGGCAGTTGTGGGGCAGGGGGCAGGTCGGATCTCGCCGTGGGGCAGGGATTAGGGGGCACTTGTGGGGCAGATCGGATCTCGCTGTGGGGCAGGGATTAGGGGGCAGTTGTGGGGCACGTCGGATCTCGCCGTGGGGCAGGGATTAGGGGGCAGTTGTGGGGCAGGGGGAAGGTCGGATCTGGCCGTGGGGCAGGGATTAGGGAGCAGTTGTGGGGCAGGTCATATCTCGCCGTGGGGCAGGGATTAGGGGGCAGTTGTGGGGCAGGGGGAAGGTCAGATATCGCCGTGGGGCAGGCATTAGGGGGCAGGTCGGATCTCGCCGTGGGGCAGGGATTTGGGGGCAGTTGTGGGGCAGGCGGGAGGTCGGATCCCGCCGTGGGGCAGGGATTAGGGGGCAGTTGGGTGCATTTTGTTGTTGTGGGGCAGTTTTTGGGCAGGGGGAAGGTCGGATCTTGCCGTGGGGCAGGGATTAGGGGGCAGTTGTGGGGCAGGGGGCAGGTCGGATCTCGCCGTGGGGCAGGGATTAGTGAGCAGTTGGGTGCATTTTGTTGTTGTGGGGCAGTTTTTGGGCAGGGGGAAGGTCGGATCTTGCCGTGGGGCAGGGATTAGGGGGCAGTTGTGGGGCAGGGGGCAGGTCGGATCTCGCTGTGGGGCAGGGATTAGGGGGCAGTTGTGGGGCAGGTCGGATCTCGCCGTGGGGCAGGGATTAGGGGGCATTTGGGTGGATTTTTTTGTTGGGGGGCAGTTGTGGGGCAGGGAGAAGTTCGGATCTCGCCGTGGGGCAGGGATTAGGGGGCATTTGGGTGGATTTTTTTTGTTGGGGGGCAGTTGTGGGGCAGGGAGAGGCCAGATCCCACCTCTGACCCATATCTATGGGGCAGGGAAATGGTCAGATCTGCCGAACGACTGCCAGAATTTTGACACGGGGCGATAATTCGGGGGGCGAACCTTACGGGGAAAGTCCGGGAGAGAGGAACAACCGCGATGTCCTTGTGGGGCGCCAGATCCCCCTCCCCCCATCCACGCCCTAGATCTATGGGGCAGAAAAACATCCAAATTTTTTCCCTCCTCCTCCAGGAGGGGTCCTGCTGCCCAATGCTCCCCCTCACTGCCCCCCCTGTTTTTCTCACCGCGCCGACTGTCCGCCTCGAGCGTCGCTCTGTGTTCCGCGACCGCCTCCGCCCGGCTTCCGAGCTCCTCTCCTCCAACCTCGACCGCCTCCTCCGCAACACCCATTTCCGCAAATTCCCGCAAATTCACCCAGCTGGAATTTTAAAATTTAAAATTTAATTAAATTTGTCCGGCTGGTGGAAGGGAACTCCCAGTTTTGATGTTTTTTTCCAGAATTTGTCTGGCTGGTGGAAGGGAACTCCCAGTTTTGATGTTTTTTTCCAGAATTTGTCCGGCTGGTGGAAGGGAAGAGACACTGCTCGGGACGTGTGGAGATCTATGACGGGGACCAGTGGAAAACTGTCTGTGATTCCCATTTTAGTCCCAAAGCTGCTTTGGAGAAGGGGTTGGTCCCATCCGGGATGGAGACCTGCGGCGTGCGGGGAATGAATCCCACTCCCTTTAGAGAAGGGGTCGGTCCCATCCGGGATGCCGGGATGCTCTGCAGCATGGAAATAGCGCAGAAGGAGAAGAAAGGCACGCTGTCCCTCTCCGCCAGCTCCGGAGGGTCCGCTAGCACCGATCCCCCCTCTCTCCTCCTCCTCCGTCCCCACAATCCGCGGGATTCCAGCTGGGGAACGGCAGCACGGCATGGGCAGGGAGGGGAGAGGTCCAGGGGTCGGGGACCTGGGGGACCCTCCATGCCTCCCGCCGGGATCTCTCGGATGTTCTCCATCGTCAGCTCAACGGTGGGTTTGCTGAGTCCGTTGGACCTGGGGGACTCTCCGTGCCTCCCGCCGGGATCTCTCAGATGTTCTCGTGATCTCTTGGATGCCCACGTTCTCTGTCGTCAACTCGACGGTGGGTTTGCCGAGTCCGTTCCTGGAGGAGACCGTTTTGGGAGAGGGACTGGCCCCGTCTGGAGAGACTCATTCCCCTGGGATGGGACAGAAGCCCACCTGGGACAGTGCCCAGCGATCACCCTGGGGGTCTCACCACGCTCCCACGGGAATGACACTGCCGTCGTTTGCTCAGGCGAGCGCTGGAAAAATGCTGCAGAACTCCATTTGCCCTTGGTGTGTGACGTGGCCACCCAAAGGGGTGTGATGTGGCCACCCAAAGGGGTGTGACGTGGCCACCCAAAGGTGTGATGTGGCCACCCAAAGGGGTGTGACGTGGCCACCCAAAGGGGTGTGACGTGGCCACCCAAAGGTGCGTGACGTGGCCACCCAAAGGGGTGTGACGTGGTGTCCTGGTTTCAGCCGGGATGGAGTTAACTGTCTTCCTAGTAGCTGGTATGGTGCTATGTTTTGAGTTCAGTATGTGAAGAATGTTGATAACACTGATGTTTTCAGTTGTTGCTCAGTAGTGTTTAGACTACGGTCGGGGATTTTTTCAGCTTCTCATGCCCAGCCAGGGCACCTGACCCAAACTGGCCAACGGTGTATTCCATACCATGTGACGTCCCATCTAGTTTAGGAACTGGGAAGGGGGGGGGCAGTGATTTTGGCTGCTCGGGGACTGGCTGGGTGTCAGTCGGCGGGTGGTGAGCAATTGCCCTGTGCATCATTTGTACATTTCAATCCTTTTATTACTTACTGTTGTCATTTTATTAGTGTTATCATTATCATTATTAGTTTCTTCTTTTCTGTTCTATTAAACCGTTCTTATCTCAACCCAGGAGTTTTACTTCTTTTCCTGATTTTCTCCCCCATCCCACTGGATGGGGGGGGAGTGAGTGAGTGGCTGCATGGTGCTTAGTTGCTGGCTGGGGTTAAACCACGACACGTGGCCACCCAAAGGTGTGATGTGGCCACCCAAAGGTGCGTGACGTGGCCACTCAAATGTGCATGACGTGGCCACCCAAAGGGGTGCGACGTGGCCACCCAACGGTGCGTGACGTGGCCACCCAAAGGTGCGTGACGTGGCCACCCAAAGGGGTGCGACGTGGCCACCCAAAGGTGTGTGATGTGGCCACCCAAAGCGGGGGTCTCAAGGCTGAATTTCTCCCTGGAGAAACCCCGGCTTCCCCATCGGGAGGGCTTTGCCCGCTCTGAGGGACCGCTCTCCTTCGGGAGAGCCGAGGGCTGAACGGAGGCGTCTGCCCCCAGGGCACCCCCAGGCCTGGGTTCCTCCGTTCTCCTCTGGTGGGACAAGGCCAGGACGGGGCTGCAGGGCTGCGCTCCCCCTCTCCGGCTGCGGACCACCGCGTCCCATCCCCGGAGAGAGCTCTGCGGACCCTCAGCCCACCCCCCAGGACGCAGGTGCCCGGGTGCCCCCCACAGCAGCAGACCTGGGGGGGAGCTGCAGAGAGGCTTTTGTCAGCAAAAGGCTTCATCTTGGTGGATTTGGGTGGAAAATCCCCCCTTGTCCTTCTCCCCGAAGGATGTCGCGCTCCCACCGATGGTTGCGGCATCTCTGTTCTCCCCAGACTCGGCCGGCTTCGCATCCCTGCAGAAATAAGCAAAAAAAAAAAAAAAATAAGGTTTAATAATCAGATTTACAGATGATAGATATCTGTCTGCTCGTATCTTGTAATCAATCCCCTTCTTTTCCTAAAATAAAAAGCTGAAGAAATCAAAGATTTTTTTTTCAACTGTTTACAGAGACTGTACAAGAAGTTGAGAAATATGCCATTACTAATAATTCATATCGTTTATTGGATATGGTAGAACATAATTAACAGCTGCATTGTATGACTGTTGTTTTCCCCCTTTAATCACTTAGCTATAGTCAAATTACTTATTCCATAATATGGTGAACTAGAATAGTAGAATTGCCTGGTATAAATACTAAGCTGAGAACTAATTTAATCAGTATTGTAGTCAGTCTTTTTTCTTTACATAGTATCTTTTGCTGCACCTTGATTAGTTGGTAGTGTTACTGTAAATAGAGCAAATTAAAAGGATAAATGGTAATAGCAGTGTATCCATATAAACAAAACAAAACAAGAAAAAACATCAGCTAATCTTAAATACGACTGAAACTCTTATCTTTATCCAGTTAGGGCTAAAGGAACAGGATTCACAGTGTAAATCTGAACTTATCTTCGGTGTTATTGGAAAATTCATGGTCATGCTGTGAACAAGTGTGTCCAATTTAATTTATTTTGGCTTATTTTGGCTTGCTGTGGGTGGAGAGAGCCGGCGCGACGGACGAGCGGAGATCTGCCCTCATGGGACATGGGGTCGAGTTCTGGATGATTGGTGGGACGTTGGGTGGAGAGAGCCAGTGCGATGGACGAGCGGAGATCTTCCAGGGGTTGCGGAGGATGTGGGAGTCGTTTTTTGGGGTCAGTGGGGATGGGGTGGGTGGGCAGTCAGCCCCTGATGGCAACTGGGGGGTTTCGACCCACTCCAGGGTCCGGCTGGTGAAGGGGTCCGGGCGCTGGGAGAGCGGAGATCTCCTCCCAGGGCATCTGGGGGGTTGAGGATTTCTTGGCTGGGCAAAGGCATCTGAGCGATCCAGCAGGGATTTGGGAGCGAAGCGTAAGTTGACAAAGTGCCGAAACGGACAAGGACACTTTTTTTCTGGGAAAAAGGAAGATAAGAAGAGCCGGATTAAAAACACCTGGATGCTGAAGGATGAGATCAGTAACTGCTGGACACCTTGTCAAGAAGTTTGCCAATAGAGGATAAGATAGCGTCGCGTGAAATGTGGTATTATACCAATTAGAGTAATGCTCAAGGCGCGTGGACATAGAAGCTTAGCCAATAATAACACTAGTTAGCGCACGTTATCGCCTTTTTCTATATAAACCCTGTAAAAACCTGTAATAAAGGAGAACGACTAGACTCATATTGAGATTTCATTGTTACTCCGGGACCGATCCCCACTCTGATACCGCGGGACCGTCGGTGCCGATGGCCGGGACCCGTCCGATGCCGCCGTCGTTTGCCCCCAGCCGGGCTGCGGAGGGCCAGCGGAGGCAGCCGGCTCCGCTCCGTTCGGAAAAGGTTCCGGGCGGATTCGGCGGGATGGCGTGAACCGCTCCGGGGCCGAAGCTGCTCTCCGGGACTGCCCTGCCGGGTCCTGGGGGCAACACCAAGAGGATGCTCGGGGCTGTGCCGGGAGCTGTGGTGGGATTCCAGGACACGAGGAGAGACGGGCACGGCCAAGACTGTCCCTGAGCTCCTGCCCAAGTGGAGACCCCCGCACGGGGACCCTCCGTCCCACCGCGGGGAGCTCAGCCATCCCGGAGGGTCAGCAGGGGGGTCTGTCCAGCAGGGAATTCTCTCTGCCCTTGGGTGCCAGGGGGATGGACTGGCCGTGGCCCTACCCAGCTGTGGGGCTGGGGGGTGCAGAGGGGTCCCCAGACCCCTGTTCCCTCTCGGGACCTTTCTTCCCAGAGTTTGTGGCCCTGAGGCTGGAGAACAGCGGCGGCCGCTCCGGTTTTCCAAGACGGAACGTGGGGTGGCCTTCGCTCCGACTCGATGACTCTCGACAGGGCGTCACTGGGCTGCGGGGACGGAGGATCCCTGGAAACACTTATGGAAGGGGGTCTGGCCCTACGTGGCTGGAGAACGTGCGGTGTGGGGAGAAAACCAGCTCCTTCTGGCTCCCTGGAACCCACAGTCGTGGGAAGACCCACGCGAGGAGATCCGCATCACCGGCAATGGTCACTCTGGTCACCCCAGGGTCACTCCAGCTCCTGCTCCCTGTGGAGCAAATGCAGAAAAAGAGCTCGGAGGGGCTTTTCCTTTCCACGTCGGTCCCTTCTGCTGCTGGGGGCGGAAAAGCGATCACGGTCACGCACGTTGCCAGCAGCGCCAGGGGGAGGCAGAGGCATCTCCAGGTGAGGTCTCAGAAGAGACCAGACAGGGTTGGGGAGAACCTCCCTTCCACAGACACGCTCCTGCCGCTCTGTTCAACAGGGACCTTTTGGGGCTGAGCAGTCGGGGTCCCCCCACAGTCCTGTCCATGTCCCACGAACGACCAGGGGTCAGTCGCTGCTGCGATCGAGATGGCAGAGGGAGGCAGAAGCAAAGATCAGCCCTGCTCTCTTCTGTACGATCTCCCGAACCAGCCCGTTCCCCACAGCGTTTCCTTCTTCAGGGAGAAGATTCGTGCCGCGGGAGGTCTTTGCCTTCTCCAGCCAGGGAGAAGATTCGTGCCGAGGGACGGAGCCGTCTCCACAGGGGATGGCGGCGCTTGGAAGATGGAAGGAATATGGAAGGAAGATGGAAGCAGAAGGAAGATGCTGCTGTGGACCGCTCGGGTGAGCGGCAGGGCTGGGACCCCTCGCTCGGGTACTGGCCGGGAGCTGGGGAAGGGCTTTTCCTGCCTCGGTGCTGGCACGGTCCCTGACCTCCCGAGAGCGAGAACGTTCCTGCGGAGCGCAGGAGCCGAGCGGGGAGCAGCCTGGGTGGAACTGGATGTGTTCTGGGCATTGGTTATCCCCTGGGCTGCCCGTGCCATCCTGCCTGCCCCCCAGAGCAGAGGCGCTGAGCCCCATCCCAGCCTCTCTTTCTCGCACTCTAGGAGGGGTGATTTGGGTGGGATGTGCCCACCCATATGTGTTTTCCATATTTCTGCACGCTCAGAGGCGCTGAGCCCTATCCCAGCCTCTCTTTCTCGCACTACGGGAGGGGCAATTTGGGTGGGATGTGTCCACCCATATGTGTTTTTGGGTGGGATGTGTCCGGGACACCCCCAGACCCACACACGGGGTGTCGGGTCCCTGCAGACCCCCCCTCTCAGCCCAGCTCTCCTTTTCCTCCTCTGCAGCTCCCCCCAGGACAGCAGCATCCCCACCCCGAGCAGGGAACTCGTCTTCCCCTGCGGCTGGGGATCCCCAGGGCCAGAATGTGACCCACAGCCGGGTGGAAGGGGCTCCTTGTCGGCGTGGGAAACTCCCAGGAGAAGGCACCGGTCTGGTGGGGAGGGGGCTGGGAAAGGTTGGATTTCACCCACCAGGGTAGAAGCTTCTCCATCGCTCCTCCCTGGGGTCCTCCACCCCTGCTGCCTTGTGCGATGGGGGTCAGGATCGGTGCTTTTCCCACCTCCCCCAGGCCCGGTGCTGGCCTTTTTCCATCTTCTTGCGCACACGGATTCCCCCTGGGGCCATCTGCCTGCCAGCAGGAGAGTCTCTTTGCCTTCAGCCATCAGTCTCTCTCTGACCCATCATCATCTTCATCATCCTGGGGGTCCTTCTCTGCCGGCTCCTGGCTGGGCGAGCGCTCAGCACCGAGGCTGGGCACAGAGGTTCGTCTTTCCACGGCGGTCCCAGGGGGAGATCGAGATCTCCTGGAAGGGCTGCAGGGTTGGTTAGGGTTAGGGTTAGGGTTAGGGGTTAGGGTTCGGGTTAGGGTTAGGGTTCGGGTTCAGGTTAGTGTTAGGATTCAGGTTAGGATTCAGGTTAGGGGGTTTGGATTCGGGTTCGGGTTCGGGTTCAGGTTAGGGTTAGGTTTAGGGTTGGAGTTAGGGTTAGGGTTAGGGTTAGGGTTAGGGTTAGGGTTGGGGTTAGGGGTTAGGGGTTAGGGTTAGGATTAGGGTTAGGGTTAGGGTTGGGGTTGGGGGTTAGGGTTGGGGTTAGTGATATGGTTAGGGTTAGGGTTACGGTTAGGGTTAGGGTTAGCGTTAGGGGTTAGGGTTAGGGATAGGGTTAGGGGTTAGGCTTAGGGTCTGTATTAGGTTAGTTTTAAGAGCTAAGGTTAGGCTTAGGGTTAAGTTTGGGTTAGGGTTAGGATTAGGGTTAGGGTGCGACTTAGGGCTAGGGTTAGGGCTAGGGTTTAGGGTTATGGTTAGGGTTAGGTGTTAGGGGTTAGGGATTAGGCTTAGGGGTTAGGGTTACGATTAGGGTTAGGGTTAGGGTTAGGGCTAGGGTTAGGGTTAGGGATAGGGTAAGTGTTAGGTTTAGGGTTAGGGTTAGGAGTTAGGGTTAGGGTTTGTATTAGGTTAGTTTTAAGGGCTAAGGTTAGGCTTAGGGTTAACGTTGGGTTAGGGTTAGGATTAGGGTTAGGGTACGACTTAGGGCTAGGGTTAGGGTTAGGGTTTAGGGTTATGGTTAGTGTTGGGGGTTAGGGGTTATGCTTAGGGTTACGGTTACGGTTAGGGGTTAGGGGTTAGGGTTAGGGCTAAGGTTAGGATTAGGGTTAGGGTTAGGGTAAGAGTTAGGGTTAGGGTTAGGATAGGGTTACGGTTAGGAGTTAGGGTTAGGGTTTCTATTAGGTTAGATTTAAGGGCTAAATTTAAGCTTAGGGTTATGTTTGGGTTAGGGCTAGGATTACGGTTAGGGTACGACAGGGCTAGGGTTAGGGATAGGGTTTAGGGTTATGGTTAGGGTTAGGGGTTAGGGGTTATGCTTAGAGTTAGGGTTACGGTTAGGGGTTAGGGTTAGGGCTAACGTTAGGGTTAGGGTTAATTTAGGGTAAGAGTTAGGGTTAGGGTTAGGGTTAGTTTAGGGTTTGGGTTAGGGTTAGGGTTAGGGTTTAGGGTTATGGTTAGCGTTAGGGGTTAGGGGTTAGGGTTAGGGTTACGTTTAGGGGTTAGGGTTAGGGCTAAGGTTAGGGTTAGGGTTAGGGTTATGAGTTAGGGTTAGGGTTTGTATTAGGTTAGTTTTAAGGGCTAAGGTTAGGCTTAGGGTTAAGGTTGAGTTAGGGTTAGGATTAGGGTTAGGGTACGACTTAGGGCTAGGGTTAGGGCTAGGGTTAGGGTTAGGGTTAGGGTTTAGGGTTATGGTTAGGGTTAGGAGTTAGGGGTTAGGGTTACGGTTAGGGGTTAGGAGTTAGGGTTAGGGCTAATGTTAGGGTTAGGGTTAGGCTTAGGCTTAGGGCTCGGGTTAGGGTTAGAGATAGGGTAAGAGTTACGTTTAGGGTTAGGGTTAGGGTTAGGAGTTAGGGTTAAGATTTGTATTAGGTTAGTTTTAAGGGCTAAGGTTAGGCTTAGGGTTAAGTTTGGGTTAGGGTTAGATTTAGGGTTAGGGTACGACTTAGGGCTAGGTTTAGGGCTAGGGTTAGGGTTAGGGTTTAGGGTTATGGGTAGGGTTAGGGGTTAGGGTTACGGTTAGGGGTTAGTGTTAGGGTTAGGTTTAAGGCTAGGGTTAGGATTAGGGTAGGAGGTAGGGTTAGGATTTGTATTAGGTTAGTTTTAAAGGCTAAGATTAGGGTTAGGGTTAAGGTTGGCTTAGGGTTAGGGTTAGGGTTTGGGTATGATTTAGCGCTAGGGTTAGTGCTAGGGTTAGGGTTTAGGTTTATGGTTAGGGTTAGGGGTTAGGGTTAGGGTAAGGGTTACTGTTAGGGGTTAGAGTTAGGGCTAGGGTTAGGGTTAGGATTAGGGTTAAGGCTAGGGTTAGGGTTAGGGTTAGCGTTAGGTTTTGTATTAGGTTAGTTTTAAGGGTTAAGGTTAGGGTTAGGGGTTAGGGTTAGGGTTACGTTTAGGGGTTATGGTTAGGGTTAGGGTTTACGGTTAGGGTTAGGGTCAGGGTCAGGGTTTTGGTCAGGGTTAGGGGTTAGGGTTAGGGTTTAGGGTTATGGTTAGGGTTAGGGGTTAGGGGTTAGGGCTACCGTTAGGGTTACGTTTAGGGTTTAGGTTTAGGAGTTAGGGTTATGGCTAGGGTTAGGGTTAGGGTTTAGGGTTATGGTTAGGGTTAGTGGTTAGGGTTAGGGTTATGTTAGGGTTAGGGTTAGGAGTTAGGGTTAGGGTTTGTATTAGGTTAGTTTTAAGGGCTAAGTTTAGGCTTAGAGTTAAGGTTGGGTTAGGGTTAGGATTAGGGTTAGGGTACGAGTTAGGGCTAGGGTTAGGGTTAGGGTTTAGGATTATGGTTATGGTTAGGGTTAGGGGTTAGTGTTAGGGCTAGGATTAGGGTTAGGGCTAGGGTTAGGTTAGTTTTAAGGGCTAAGTTTAGGGTTAGGGTTAGGGGTTAGGGTTAGGGGTAGGGTTAGGGTTAGGGCCTTAGGGGTAGGGTTAGGGGTTAGGGTTTAGGGTTAGGGTTTAGGGTTAGGGTTTTGGCAGCCATTAGGGTTAGGGTTAGTGGCTAGTGGTTAGGGGTTAGGGTTAGGGTTAGTGCTTGGCTCTTCATGAAGTGTTGGGAGATCTGTATTTAACATCGAAGAGGTAAAGATAGTTGCCTTCTTTCCACGCTTGGAAGGTGAGCTTGAGCTCATCCTAGTACCACCACCTCAGCTGAGAATCCAGCCACCAGATTCACTCACTCAACACAGATGTGAGCTGTGGCATACAGACCAACAACTACCAGCAATAGGAAGAGAGCAGATCACACTGGTTCACTTAAGTTGTTGGTTAATACGTCAGTTACTGAGCTAGAATCACACTGAGTTTACATCTCAGACCCATACACACACACATGCCCCTGCCCTAGGGCTGGAGGGACGCCAGCATATCTGGAGGGAAGGTTGTTTCCCCTGGCAGCAAGTGCGCAGCCTCCATCTAGCAGGGAGGGATGCACAGATTCAACAGGAGCCTCACAAGTGTTACAAGAATTAAGACACGAAGGTGAAAGAGCCCAGGAGCTTCCGAGCTGAAGAGAGATCAGGAAAACCAAACAACTGGAGATGGGGAACAAGCTCTGAAGAGGAAGAAGGGCTGTAGGGGAGAAGGAGAGAGAAACTGTCCCAACATAGACACCCAAATTGATAAAACAGAGGGTTAGGCTAGAGTTGCAGGAAAGAGGGACTCTTTTCCTCCCTATATTTAATAAGAACAATTAAAATAATTATCCAGTTAAAACAGTGTTCATTCTATGGTGACCACAACATAGAAGTTTGGCAACCCTGCCCAATTCTAATTTCACATGGCTTGTAATACTCTGCCACTGCTTTGGTGATTCCAGGTATTGTTTTTACTGGTTGAGATGCCTGGACTGGCAATTCAGAAAATTGCAGACTGACATCAGAGTTGTTTCCTCCACAGAAAGCGCAAGGTAGCTGAGCTTAGCCTGCCTCATTCGGTCCAAGCCCATAAGCAAATGGAAGGTATTTTTCCTGAAGGATGCTTAGTGCACCCATCCCCAAACCAATAAAATTCTTACGTAGTGGCTTAACATTAAATCCAGTGAGCCTTTTCACATCCTTAAATTTAAAGTCTGCATATAAGTACTTTTCTAGACTGAGCACTGGAGTGCACATCCCATGTCAAATCAAATCTTACTACAAGATTTGCTGCTCCATTTTGTGCATATTAAAAAAAAATCCCTTCAACTCTCATGTCTTTTTATGTTTTTATATATCTATCTTATAAGATTGAGATCCCCATATAAAAAGCTTCATATGAGTGAGATTTCAACCTGACAGGCAAATTCTTTACTCAATCCTCGTCTGCATCAGTGGTCTGCCTTAAAAGCCAGCCATTAGCCTACTCTTCTGTTGTGTATCTCTAGAAAGCAGTGCCACATGGACATGACTGTATGGCACCTGCCCATATGGCAGGAGATACCAACTGACACTGCAAGAAGGCAACAAGGAGCTCCCTGCCCACTAAATGCTCTGAGAGTTGGCGTGTGGGCAGAATTCAGCAGAACTGTACTGTTAAGCCAACCAGCTCTTACAATCTTTCAGAGACACTTGATAATTACAAGGGAAGACACGTTGGTATCTAGACCGTTTGCCTAATGTTTGATTAGTTCACAGAAGGGTAGCAATGCCAGTTCACGAACAGCGGCAACATACCAAAATTTGATTCGACTCACAATTACACACAACGCTCCAAGCTCCAAACTTCTTACATGAAACCCTGAATGACAGCCTAATTGGCTGTATCAGATCACAAACTCTAGCGTCAGGGACCAGCAAGAGCAGGGCTGCTCCACGAGGGAAGAAGAACTAGAAAGCAAGGCAGCACAGCCAGGCTGTACCCGCAGCACAGCAGACAGAGCTGAGGGCTGATAACAGGGTCCGTGAGGAGTCCCAGACCAGGGGAGGGGATGAGCCATGGGCAGAGGGGGAGGGTGGAGGCCACAGGTGAGGATGCTCAGGGCCATTAAGGATTATTAGTGCCCCCAGGGCCCAGATATCTAGGTGGCTGAGGAGCCACAAATGGTGAAAACAAGGTCTCCAGGTTCTCACTTACCAGGCAGGTTGCCATGAAGCAGAGTTGCTGAGGTGTCAGGAATTGAGGCAGAGATCTATAACTCTGGCCTCTATTTTAGAAAATCAGATTATTTCCATGCATTGTTTAAATTTTATTGAATTGGCCTATGGCCACAGAAACCCCTTATTTTATCTCTTTTTCTCTCTCTCCAACCAGCTTTATCTATAGTACAAAGGAGAGGAGCGTTAAGAGAATTAATACTTATTCTCATCACTTCCTTCTTTGTAGACATCAAGATAGAGACTGAATGAGGAGCAGAACGCAGAGTGCCTGCATCCCCCTAGCCACACCACTCAGTCTATACTTGCACCCACGTTTCCATAAATAAGGATCATATAACATTATGACTTATTTACTGTTGATTGCCCAATGAAAAGATTTCTGGGTGAGAGTTAGCCTTGGATCTTGTGAAAATGTCTCTATCTTCAAAGCAGCACAGTGTTACCTGAACTAAGCTTCTGCTGGCTTGACTTCAGATTTCAGACTTGCTCTGTGATGGGGATGAATGCTGCCTCTTCAACATCTTCCGAAGTGTGATTTTGGTGAAGGAGCCGTATGCTGAAGAAAGAAAGAAAGAAAAAGTTCCTGATTTTTTTGTTTTATTTTTCAAATGTTTTCATTAATTAATGATTGTTTGAAGCAGATGAAAAAATATTGAACTTTATGTGGTAATCTCAGTGCAAATAAGGGACAGGTAGAGACAGGGATTTTTAGTAAATTCAGTTTGGAACCCAGGTCTGTAATTTGTTTGATGATGGCCATCACATATATTGTGCATAACTGAGTGCACTTGTGTGTGCATGTGTATATAATACATAACTTTTTAGTTTGACAATATTGATTGAAATCCTTTCAGTTTGATGAATGAGTGCATTATGCAGTGAACAGTGAAACTACCCTTGATGAGCCATTGGCAGGATTTTCCCAACTTTTTGAAGGCATCCTCTCCCATGGGCTAGAAGTCAGAAATGTCCTCCCAGCATGTCTGCTAGAGCTCAGTTTTTGACTGTGACAAGACAAGCCCAGGTATTACTTTAAGCCTGTCAGTTCCTCCCACCTCTTCAAATCCCTCTACACATATCCTAATATACACATGGAGGATCAAGGGATGGAAAGTCTCTCAGGGTTCATTTGGACTTGCAATGCAGCTCTTTCATGTTAATTTTCCTTCTCCTTTTTCTTTACCTCAATTCACTCTGACGTCTTGCCACAATATTGTCAGTCTCAGAGAAAACAACAAGCCAAAGCAGATGTGCTGAACACATGGTCACCAACAGGAGCAGTTCCCAAGCAAAGTTAGCATGTGAAATCCCTCCAAAAGAGGGATGTCTTATCCAAAAAATAATCTGCATCTGCTCCTGTTGTTTGGTGGATTGAAAAAACTTCCATGTCTAAGTTTACAGTTTGAATTTATCCAGTGCTCTGAAGTTAGAAGCGTCATGATTTTAGACAGTCCCTGCTGATATCATTATAATGAATTTCTCTTTTGTCGAATAACAGACACCTACAACTTTTGTAATTTTTTTTTATAAACAGTATAATACTGCAAAGGCCCCTTATGTTTTGGTGTCACAGAGGTTATGATGGATAACTCCACATTTCTGCAGATACCCTAAGAATATGAAATTAGGTAAAAATACTTATTCTTTGAAAGAAAGATGTGGTTTTCCAATTTAAAAGAAGGGGGGGGGCTACTTCACGTATAATATTTCTCTATTCATTTTCTTTGCCTTATAGAATTTAGGTGACTAATCTTAAACTTGGCTGTGAATTCATCCAAATGCAATGTATAGAACAGCAATTATACATTTTTACTGCTATTTCTGTTCCCTTTGAGATCTGTAGTCACTGAAAATGGGAGTATATGAAGTAAACCTCCTGAAGAGTAAGACACATCTGGCAAGCTCTAAAGATAACCTCAGCCTGCCAAGGAGAGAGCACAGAGTGCTGAGGTCTGGCTTGGGTCTGAAGAAAGATGAGGAGGCAGCTTTCCAGCTGAATCCTGAATTTTTAGCTGAAGTTTTGTACTGGATAAACCTATTCAGTGTTCTCCCTGAAAGAGGCCATCACTGCCCTGCAATATAAATAGAATAGGTACAGAAAAGCAAACCATAACAGTTAATGTTATAGCAAAATCCATGCTCATGTTTGGGAGGAGTGGACAGGAAGCTCAGATAGTCAAAACATGCAGCCTCTGAATTTATAAGGACTTGTCCAACTTCAGAACAACACCCTAAGAGACTTGCCTATTGCTATGATTTGATTACCCATACATTCAGATTGAGTATGCACCACCTGTGAACATACAGAACAAAATGTAGGGGTCGGCGTTCGGAAGATCTCGCGATGGCACGGAAAGTTAGAGGGTTAGTCGCAGCCTTGTGATGTACCTGTAACCCCACCTCCCCTTGTTAGTATAAAAGGAATTAACTGCGCGATAAAAGGCGGAAGTTGGCTCTCACACTGTGTGTGTTATCTGTCTCTTTCCCTGGTCCGGGCCGACCAGTGATGTAAGCGTGGCGCCTTGATATGTAGCGAATGCTACACAAAACACTTCCACCAAGAGCATTTGGTAAATAAATGACTTGGAAAATATTATTAAGCTCAAAACCAACATTTTACCATGTTTGATTTGCCACCAGATGCTGTGGGATCTGAAGATACGGGGGGGGGCGGGGGGGGGGAACCAGCCAAACAGTGGCAATGAGAGACTAAAATACAAGGAAAAGGCAAGTTTTGTTGTGAAATTATGGTCAGAAATGAACGTAAGGCTCTTAGTCTACTCTGGACTATGTCATGTACAATAAACCCAGCCTATTCATGGAGAGTAAGCACCCCTGCCAGTAAGAGCAGCTGGTAATGATGCCAGTTAAACTTTCATCTTTTTGTCCCTCTCCTCTTCTCAAGTTGAGGAGGAGGAACTATTAGTATAAACAAGTAATAACATTCCTCTTAAATACCATGAATTTAGCAATCGTGCAGCACTGTCAGTCTTCAGGGCTCCTTCGTTTAGCTGATGAACATTTGCAGGTTCCCTTTGAGAGTGACATGTGATTCTTGGAAAATTCAGTTAGAAATTTTAGTAACATGCCAAAGACCATGGTTAGAAATGAGCAATGGCCATTGAAAAGACACAGTAAGAGCTGTTTGAGTCTTCCCGGATGACTCTGCGTGGCATCTTTTCACCCTAAACTGAGTTCACAATGGGGCCAACAACCCCATCACAGTCCAGACAAGACCCTAGGGAAGGCCATCATGCATGGTCCAACTGTCTTGCTACAGCCTAGAAAGACAGGTAGTGCTCTATAACATCTCTATGCTCCTAGAAGAAGGACACTCTGCCTTCTAAAGCATGGGACTGTTAGTGTTGGGCAACTCAGCCTTAGTATCGCTGAATTCTTTTTTCATTCTTAATCTAGATCCAGGCCCCAAATTCAGATATAGCTCTAGACACCTACAGTAGATTGAGCTAAATCCACTAAATGCCCTCAAACTGAAACATGCACAAAGATGTTATTTTTTTAAGCTGATATGGTTCTCTTACTACTGTCCACAGCACTGTTACATGGTCATACCAGAGAGCACCAAAGGTGGCTGCCCAGGAGCGTGTGCTTCACAGCCAGCTCAGCTGGCTGCGGAGACCAACGCTAGCTACTGTGCCAGTTTATTCTCTTCTGATATTTTTCCTCTCTTTTTAGTATATTTGAACAGAACTTTACTCCAAATCAAACTGACTCCAACACTGATGGGGAGATAAGACCTCCTGCAAATACATGACTGCAAAGTGGATGTGTGCTAAACAAACCCATGCTACACTGAAACCAAGACTGTCACTGGAGTCCTTGCTGTTTTCCAAGTCATAGGGTACTGCATTTGGCATCTTGGTCCCCAAGAGCAATGACACTAAGAAAGACTATTTCTTCAAGTACCCAAGTTTTAAAGTTATCTAGTGACTTGGGAAGGAGAGACTTCCTTTTTTTTTTTCCCCCCTTTTGCTTTAAAGTGAGTGCAGGATGAGGTTATATGACTAGTTGGAACCAATGCAGGTTCTTAATGGTGCATGAAATGAAATAGTGCTGTCCAGTGCACAGTGACTATTCAGTGTTCTGCTCTATGATAGATACATTCTGCGCTGATCTGTCAGGGGAGAAATGCCCCGCACAGCAGCTGCAAACTCTGCCCTGCACCCCAGCCCATACTTTGGGTTAAATGGGTTGGTATCTTCTGCTGCTACATGCTCTTCTCTAGGCTAATACATCTGGCAGCCAGTTAAGTTCTTTAGCCAAAAGGCAAATAGAAAGCATGTTCCATGTCATGGTTCCTGCTTTGAGAAAACAAAAAAAATCATTGACCTTATGGAATTTCTAAACAACTACATATCTTTATCTGGGACCTCTGCAGTCCAGGCCTGGATTATTTGTACATGGTACTTGTACATGGCTTTTTGCCCTTTTAATACTTGTGGAATCATTGCCAATTGAAACTGGACCTAGATGGATTAAAGCACTGCTCTGTCAGGGCCAGTGTATCTGTAGCTCTGAAAGCTTTCTTACATCAGAAGGGAGAAGCAGCATGGAAAGGGCTGAGTTACTACTTACAGAAGATGGGAGGAACATATGTACCTGTAAGAGATATATTGGAGCGAAAGCAGGGAAACAGCCTGTGAGTAGAATATAAGCCATCCATAGGTTTGCATTGTTTTAAAAACATGTGATGCTCTACTTGAAATAGAGCAAAACTTTCACAAACTGCTGAAAAGGTAAACCACTTCAGGGCTTTCTACGCGAGAAAACTGACCACCAAATATATAGTGAAGTGGAACAGGACTGTAGAGTAACAGTGGCTACATAGGTTCTGAACAGCAGCTGCCTTTCCAAAGGGAAAATGTCCTTCTGGATTTGTGCCCACAAGAATATTACTCTGAACAGTTTGTTCTGCTTTAATTGTGTTTGCTTTCTTATGCAGACAAGTGGCATCATCTTTGTCACTCTTATGGAGATGAATTTGGTATAATAGAGAGAAGAATTAGAGAATAAACAAATGAGAAGAAAAAGGTGTAGGCTTCCCTTCAGTAGAGTCCCATCTCCAGTATAATTTCCTCCTTCTCCCTAAAGAGTAGACACAAGTGACCAGGGGACACACGCCTTTAAAGACCTAGTACCAAAACCAACCCTCTATCTGATGCAGGTTGCTGAAACATTTTAGATTTGTAACCTGAGCATGACCAGATGGCTCTGAAACACTGCAGGCAAAACCCAAAATGAAGGCAGAGTTCAGGGGGATTCTGTGTAATTTCAGAAAGAGAATTTATTGCCCTTTTGCCTGTGGCATAACGAGACAGACTGGGGCAATTGTAGCAGAGATGTCTGGCTGCCAAAGGGCCCATCTTTGCACTGATTCCAGGGGCATCAGCTGGTTCACAGTAGCAGCCAGGCAGGATTGGGTCAGATCTGGGAGGAGCACGCATGGGACAAGCAGTGGCACGGGGCACTGGCAGCTGCTGCCTTCTACTATGTCTTGCCCAAATCAGCAGGACTGCTTCATCTGATAAACCCCTTGAACAGTCAATGATACAGCACCTAATGCAACAGAACCTGTTCCTGGTGCCTTTCATATTTAATGGTACACACAGATTTCCATATTCCTCCTGTTTCTGTTGGTAAATAATCTGGGTGCTCCTTGTTATTGCTTTTATCCAGGTACAAAGGACAGTGAAAGCTACATGCTGTGCCTCATCTTTTCTCCTGATTAGCTCTATTCAAAATGAAAAACCAGCCAGAGAAAGGACACCAAGGGCTGCTTGCTCAGTATGCTCTCTGTGATTAGATGATTACACCGGGAAAGAGAAAAGGAGGGACAGCTAAACCAAATAGTAGGAAGCCAAGACCCAATAGTAGGAGAGAAGAAACCTTTTTATCCCATGACTAGTGCAGATAGTCAGAAGAGGAGCTGTTACTGAATTGCAATTTGTTCTCTCCTGTCCCGTGTCCAGGGAAGATTGTAGTTTTGTTATCTCAGGCTCAAGTGTTTCAGCCAGCCTGTGCTAATTCTCCACACTAATTCCTTCCCACCCCCATCAGCCCCTGGTTCTACACACCTGACTTGAGCTTTATCTTCATCTTTTAAAGCAACTTGAATCACCATTTCAGACCCTCCAGATTTATGGTTAAAATTGAAGCTTTGGCAAGCCTCTGTTACTACGTTGCCCATTACTGTGATACAATATACTGTAATTACTGTTTTTATGTTTAAGAAAGAGGAGGTACATATGTTCCTCAGCTGCTGATGAACAGATTTATAGGTAACACATCTGAGTCTGTGCCCATGTTTAGACGTTAGCCTGACAGATCACTAATCATTTTCTAAAAGCTGTGCACCACTGCCCTGCTTCCCTAGATTTGTAAGCAGGACTGTGCTGGGATATCATAGCGAGATGATAGATTTCAGGTGACACAAGGGGAGGAAGCAAAACATCAGTAAATGTTTCAGCATATCTATCTCTTCATAAGCAGATGTTCTTGCTTAACACATACCATTAAGCTAGAGTACACCGTGTGCTTTCTTAAAGAGAAAGCCAGCCTGCTCAGGGTAGGCAGTTTGCAAAGGCCCTCCACCCAGCCTGTGTTCTGGCCCCGGAAACTTAAGCCCTTATTCAGGCAAAATCCTCTCCACGGAAGAGGGAAAGCTGTCACATCCACAGCTGCCCAGGAGGAGTGAACTTGTAACTTAGATGGATCCTTTCCATCGCTTGTCGCCACTCCTGTTTTGACTGGACTTAGCCGAGGGGTACAAGTTTCATGGTGCTGGAACGCTGGCAGGTGGCACCCGCCTGGGCTGAGTGGCCCCAAGTAGAAAGACTGCACCCGTAGCTAGAGGTAACCAACCCTCCTGCTGCCTCAGGAGGATGTTCTAGATGTCTGCCAGAGCACTGTCCAACGTCTGGGTTACAAGACAGAAGCATGTGTGTGTTTAAATGCCACCAGTTTTCACAGCACTTCTTCAAACTGGCACTGATCTAGCCAAGATAAGGCCCAGCAGCGGGCTGACCTTGGCTGGGTGCCCGCTCAGCCGCTCTCACACTCCCCCTCCTCGACAAGCCAGGAGAAAATCAGACAGAAAAGCTCACGGGTCAAGATAAAGAAGGGAGATCACTTACCAATTACCATCACAGGCAAAACAGACTTCACTTGTGGAAAATTAATCTAATTAAAAATAGAGTAGGATTGTGAGAGACAAAGACAAAAACTAAACCACACAGACACCCCATAATCCCTTCCTCACCGACCTCAACTGCACTCCGTCCCGGACTCCTCTGCCTCCTGCCCCCCTAACCCGAGCAGGGCAGGGCACTGGGGGCTGTGGCCGGCCCACGGCAGCCCCTCTCTGCCGCTCCCTCCTCCTCGCACCTTTCCCTGCTCCGCCGTGGGTCCTTCACACAGCCTGCGGAGACTCTCCGGCCCAGTCCCTCACGCCATTTCCCTCACACCTGGGCAGGGTTTTGCCCTTTCTGAAATCTGTTTTCCCAGAGGCGTCACCAGCTTCACCGACGGGCTGAGCCGTGCCCCCAGGTGGGGCTGTCAGGCAAATGGCCGGAACTGGCTGGAACCGGCTGTGTCTCCTCACAGAGGGCCCCGCCCCCACTGCCAGCGCCTGGGCACCGACACCCAGCACAGCGCTACGCGTCCAGCGTGAGGTAAACGGGAACTGCATCCACCTGGATCACTGCAGCAGCAGACGTGCAGCGCAGAAAGTCCCACCTGGAGCACACGGAAGCACACGGACGGCTCTGCTGCACCGTCTGCTGCTTGCACCGGTTTGCACCCAGTGAGGAACTCGTTAGAAATACACTGATGGCCTTCCCCAGCCAGTGAATGAGCAGTGTGTGTGATGAATGTGTACGATAAATACAGAGACTGAAGTAAGAGAAACAAATGTCTTGCAATGAAGGAAAATCCGGAGGTTGTCTCCCTTGCGACAGTCAAGTTTTCCTTTGGTGGTTTTGGCTTTTTTATGGACCCCAGTGAAGGCAGTCGGTAACCTGGGAGCTTGCTTCCCTTTTGGTTCTGTCCTCAGGGGAGAGCGTACTGGGGGGAGGGGGGGAGTCATGGCCTCGGCCCACCGTCCTGCACACCAGAGAAGGGAACTCCTCTTCTTTAGAAAGGTGCTCCAGGAAGTGGGAGTTGTGGGCTTGTTGTGGGATTTAATTAGCCTAAAAAATGTGAGTTTTCTCCTGTACTTATAGCTGCGGGCTGCTTATGCATTTTGGTGAGTCATCCTCTACTTCCAAGCATAGGCTCTCTTTCAGAGCCCAGTGTATTCAATCTACTGACTACTGACTTAATGGCATTAAGAAAAAATAACGCAGTTTAAGAAAATCTTTGCACAGAGCGGATTTGTTAACCTATACTAAAGCCCATTCTGGGCAGTCTCATTCAGAATTAAAGTGGCTTTAATTCAAGTTAGTGTTTGAGTTAAATCTAAATTAAATTTGAATTTAAAACATTAAATCTACGCAGGGATTTAGTGCGGTTTACATAATCAATTTTAAGTTCATACCCTTCATTAATTTGGATGACTATCATCCAGTCTTTGCTTACTTAAAAATAGTTCTAATGCATTTATTAATATTATAATACTCAAACTGGGTTATTTGTGAAGAAACAGGGAGTTTGAGCCTTCTTCGAAGTTTCACAAAATGAGAGTATCTTGCTGAAGAAACTCATTTTGTTCTCACGCATGTTAAGGGCAGGAAGGGCTTTTAATTCCACTTAAAGAGCTTCTGTGTTGTCACAGCCAGTAAAGCAGGCAGAAGGAGCACGGCTCCTCCCTCATTAGCACCAGCTAGGGAGCCCAGGCTGGTGTTGCACCCACATGGCCGCACAGCCTCCCTTCCCAAACAGGGGTGGCGTCTGTTCTGCTCCAGCATTAGGTCCTCACTCTGCCTAGCCCTCTGCCTGCTTTAGTCCTGGAAGCATCCCCAAGCCGGCGCTGTGCTGTGAAGGCCACGTCGAGTAGACAGCGTTAGGTCCGCAAAGCCAGCCTCGCCAAATCTGCTCCCACAGCTTTGCAGGCACAGACATTCGCACGCCTCCAGCCCAGCCCCTGCGCTAACCCCGCTCCACGCTATCCTCTTCTGGAGGCAAGGACCAAACGCAACGGTGTACACCACAGCTGGGCAACCAGCTCGACTCCCGCCTCCCGGAGCAAACTGCTAGACTAGAGTAAGGGGGTTCTGTGGGCACTGTAGATTCGTCTCTGCCACAGAGATTGAAGTGCCTTTGAAAAACGCAGCCTCCAGTGCAGAGTCCCTACTTTTTCCCCTTCTCCATGAAATGCCAGCCATTTTTGATCAAAATCCCCGCTGTCACCAGGTTTCAGAGGAATGCAGAGTGGATTAATTTTACAATATCAGAACCAGCTGCTCACAAAAATAGCTTTCACTCTCCCAAGGTCTACTAATCATTTCAGGAGACAAGCATAGAAGAGGATATCTCAGCTGACACCGGAGAGCACAAATGTTGACACAAATATGAATCTAAATTTTCTGACAGTAGTTGATGGTGTTGCTTTAGAAGGTTTAACAGACATGCCACTCAGCTGACAAGACCCTGTTTAATGCTTCACTTTAAGTCTTTGTGTGATCTTTGGGGTTGTCAGTTCTGGGAATTGCAGTTCTTTGAGAGCAGTTTCAGCAATCTCCCTGTATGTTACACCTGTAAAAATACAGTGCCTGCTGCTTTTTCAGGCTGGCCTGCTGATAATCTGGAATCACGTGACATCTACTTGCAAGAGTGGTTTCTAAATCTTTTTCATGCTTTCCCTGCTTCATAGCAACTAGTTTTCATTGGTGCCAAGTGCTCATTATGCCAACCAGGTGTGTGCAAAAGCAGCAGTTGTGTCACATGAGGATGTGACCTGTCCACCGTCTCTGGAACATCACCTCAGATTGCTCATGCTTCAGGGCCTCAGACTAGAAATCCTGTATTGACCTGTTTTGTGTTGGTTCTAATTTTCAGTTGGTCAGGGAAGTCTAGTTTCAAACAGTTCAAACAACATTGGAATGTTTCAATATAGGCTTTTCTCTTTTGCTCCACCAAAAATATTTGACTTGAATTCATAGCTAGTGATAGGTCTCCTCAAATTATAGTTTCGGGCAACCAGAATATTTGGATGAAGGCTAGCCTGTTTCTAGCAGAGGTAAACTGCTGTGTTATATTTGTAAGGCTGCATTTGTATATTGCTTGCTTCTGGGGACCTGAAATTTCATGGGAATGCACTGAAAATGATTAAAAATTAAACTTTGTATCTGCTTTATATGTTTGGCATTAACGTTGTCTTTCATTGTTTTCTAATAGTAATAATTAGGTGTTGCATTACTCTCGGGTATGCTTGTGGCACCCCTGGGAGGGCTTTTATACACAAGGTAAATACTAGTGTATATATAAAACTAAATTTTTTTGAGGTAAAGCCTCTGTTGGTTTCATTTTCATAATGTTTGCTTTCACCTTCTTCCTCCAGACTCACAAGTTTCTTTCAGAATTTCCCTTTATCAGCTTTTTTTATTCCTTCTACATCTTAGTTGCCATTTTTCTCAGACCTTTCATTCTGCACCAGCGTCATCCTCACCACATGGGTGGACTTAACCAAGCAGTTAATGCTATTACATTGTTGGATCCTCCTGTACTGGACTGTGCTAGTGCACATCAGCATCAGCAAGGATGGAAGTCTGACAAGCACGTGGGAACTGTGACATAGGGACCAATGTCTGTTGGTCTGTAACTGATATGTTCCCAGTGTCCTGTTAGAACAAATAACTGTAGAGGCAAACTCTCCTCACAGTAAATATAACAGCAGACATTTTAAGTGCCTAACAGTGAGAGCTACAAAACCTGCATTCAGCCTGATTCAGGGACAGGCTGGGCCATCTCTGTATTGACTAGCATCTTCTTCCACAAGTAGTCCTTGTGGTCTCTAGTGCTCTTTAGTGGGGACAAGGAAATAGAAGTTTGGCTGTATGTAGTAATAATGATGATGATGATGATGATAATGAGACGAAGACAAAGAAGAAGAAGAAGAAGAAGAAGAAGAAGAAGAAGAAAGGCCAATAGTGATGGGTATCTGCAAGTTTTCAACATTTCTGGACACCAAGAGATTTTCTTAGCCTAAATTCTGGGTTCCAGTTTAAAATTCCTGACTGCTACATGATAATCTGAATTCTTTACATGTATCTACACAGACACGGTGTCATAAAATGCTCCAAAGTGAATGACTATTCAGTTCTTCCCCCTGCCCAGGGAGATGGACATAGGGAAGCTAACTAGATCAGTTAATGTTTAGTGAAGCTAGGAGAAAAGCAGTAAGAAGACTGCTGTCATACATGCCTATTTTAGAAATTTTTAGTTATGATTCCTAGATGTTTTAAAATGGGTCATGTGTTCCTACTCTTAGGGTTTACAAAACTAAAAAATTCACTCTAGACAAAACTTGGTGCAGCAGTCATGTACAATAAAAAGGCACCCTGGAGCTCCAGGAAAGTATCTATCTGATCTGAAGGCCTGACTACAGGGATACAGGGATACTAATCCTAAGCTTCAACAATAGGAAAATGGAGAAAGTGATCATAAAAATAAAGCTGCAGGCAATAATTGTCTGAGCATGAATTGTAAAAGTGGATCTTCAGTATTCAAACCCCCCATAAAAAACCACATATATTGCTGAATGTTACTTATTTAGTATTATTACTATAACTATTATTATAACAATCGGCATGAAAGTCTAGAGCTGAGTGACCACCTGCTGTTTGTGTTGATGCTCAATTTGCAAACTGTCAAGTACCATTTGGTTTGTACCAGCTTTACTTCAGCCGTAAAAGATATTGTGTAACCTAACAGCAGCTTTTTAACTAAAAATAGGTGTTCTGCTTATATCTGGTAGAAAACTGGTATTTAATGATTACAATACAATGTATTCAGATTCTTTCAGCTGCTTCAGGCTGAAAGAACAGCTTTTTCAGCTGCTACAAATGGGACAATCCTGCTTAGAGGAAAATTTAGTAACACCAGCAAACTCTGAGACAAGACAATTGGACAAATTTACTGCTGCCATAGCACTGCAAAAGGCTGCCTGTGTGACCTTGGGCAAGCCTTCAGATGTGGTTTTAGAAAGGTTAAGCATTTAAAACTCCTCCTGAAGTTACTAGCAGGCCCAGGGACTAAGCACCTATGAAAATCAGACTTTAATCTTCACCATTTGTCATTCTGACACCACACAAGGGTGAAAGGGATTTTTTGTATTGACCTCAGAGAGTCAGACTAGGCCCTCACTTACAGGGTCCAGTCTGAATTCAAGGGTTTTTGTTTTTCTTATGATGACAGATCACCTATCCAGAAAGAGGTCAGTCAGTGCAGCTACTGGAGAAGGGAAGTGTGCTGTTGTGTTTAAAGGGAGAAACTGAGAGTCAGAGCTCTTGGGAGCTGCTATTCTATCACATTGTGGCTTTGGGCAAGAGGCTTCACCTCTGTCTTTCAGTTAACCTACCTGTAATACTTATATCACCTGAGTGTGATAATACTTAATTGTTATTTATAAAGTGCTCGGGGATCGCTGGAGATACAATCATCCAAAAATTAAACCCACTATCATTTGCAGCAAAGGTACAGAAGAGGGAATCTGTGTCTGGGCAGACAGAAAAGCTGTTCAGATCCCTGTTGCCGCTGCTTGGGCGCAGAATGTGTCAAACTGCAGCATGCAGAGACGTTTCTTATTCATTAACAGCCTTATTGTGTGATGAAAGGAAAGGCAAACTCTGTGACCATTTTGCCGATGTTAAGGATTTCATACACATAATAAATTATACGTGACGTTGTTGCCATGCATCCATCCCAGAATTCAGCCCCTCGGGGACTCAATCATGCTGTTCTCCTGTAGCTAGGAATATCAATGCACCGAAACAATGAGCTAAATCTACGCGTATCTCATCAGTGGATGTTATGAAGATAACATAAAAGGGGAGTGAAGGAATGTGGACCTCGCTCCCTACCTGATCGGGAGAGAAGGTTACTGACCTCATCATCTAATGTAATAAACACCATCCAGGTAGGGAGCTATCGCAGAGCCCTGAGCAATATGAAGCCCCGTGGAATGAGATACAGCACAGTACATGCAACTTTCATAAAGATTTCCATGTGGGTAGTTTTTGGTTTTGATAAGAAGAAAGGAGGAGGCTGTGTGCCCAGTCGTGAAATATGGGCCAGCAGCACCAAGCCTTTTCTCACAGCACCCTCGTGTGCTCTCAGCAGAAAATGCTCTGTGTCACAGGGGGAATGCTGTGTCTTTCAGCAATGCTGTAACTTGTTGAAAGAACTAATTTAAATTAAATAGGACAGCCAGTACATATTAATTAAGTATCAATTGATTCTTAAAAGAGTACTTATTGAGGGTTCTCAAGTTGGGAAGGGATAAATCTGGCTGTCATGTAATTAATTCAGAATGACACACGCAACAAATGCATATTACATATTTTTCCTCTGAATATTAACTTGTAAAGAATGTTTACATATCCAATTAACATTTAGCAAGATAACCTTATACTATGTTAATTAGCTATCTGCTAATTAAAAATGTACCAAAATTAATATAGACATTAGGCAAGTCAACTGTATAACTGCTTATGCATAAGGGGAAATCAACATGAAATATTTGGAAAAACTCTTTGAGGCAAAATATGGGAGGATCTAGACCTATTATGTCCCTGCGACTGACTCCAGAAACCAGCATCCAGCTGAAGTAAACCAGGAGTGGTGGGGTTTACTTTTCCTTATGTACATGACTAATGAACTCCTTTCTGGCCACATCTCATCCCAGTGTTGTTTGTCTCCATGATTTGGAAGCCTTATGAAACTAGATGGGATGCTTCTCTTTGTTTTTGATCTTTAACATGGTGGATCAGCAAAAAAATGGGGATTTTGAGAGCTATGTGAAAGACAGATACATAAAAGTGAATAAGAAACTCAATTGTTATCAAACTAAACACCTTGCTTGACCTCTTAAATACATCAATAGTGCAAACCCTGTGTATGTAGTAACATATCGTCCCTGCAGACTATAATAAAGCACCTGCTCTGTGAGCAATGAAAGGAAAATGAGTGGTTGTCCCTGTGTTTTAAAGGACAGAAACAATTCTTGCCCATTAAAATAAGACATTAAATAATATTTGTGTTTGTGTCTATTTCACTGATTTTAGCATTTGAGCACTTGTTTTGGCACCTGTGAAGAATTATATACCCCTGATGGAGGGTCGTTTTCTGAGGCAACCTGCCTTGCCTTTACCAGTAATCGCAGCTAATGAAAATCAAGCCTGTCTCGATTCTAAATTGGGCTGTGATATTCTGAAACATTTTAAATTGGCCTATTTTTAAACAAAGTAACTCTGAAAAGCTAAGCAGAACCAGAAAAAATTCACCAAGGCTTTGTCTCCTCTCTTGCACATAACAGACCTCTTGCTTACAAAGGCCCATATAGTAGAAGTGCAGCTTCCAGCCAGCACACAGATGGGAATAGTTTTCTATATGGGTACTTCAATGTACCATAAACCTTTGGGAAAGTGTCTTACGCTCATTAGTTTAACAGTAGACTCAGCTATGTCTACCGCATGTGTTTCATTTCTGAGTGTGTATGTGCATACCTGTATACGTACGTAGTCACACATGCACCTCTGAATTTTTTATTATGATTACTGTCTTTCTGAACTGTAGCACTGATTAAAGTACTTTGAGATATAACTGATCTCTTTAATACCATTGTCAAGCCACTTACATTCAAACATTACAATATACAGTTTTCATCTGAGTTTAATCATAATATGGATCTGATTTAATCCCTTTTGTAAGATTTTTAAGACCTATGCAGTTCAAACCCTGTTAAGATATAATAGAAGTGAAGAACAGCAGCAAATGCAAAGCACAGAGAGAATTAAAATTTTATAAGGAAAAAAAAAGAACAATTAGATAAACACTGATATGTAACAGTGAAAGGAAGTGGAAGAAGATGCCATAGAAGGTGCGAAGGAAAGCAACTAGGATGCAAACAGGACAGGAGGTGGAAGGTATGTGCAAAAATAGTGGAAAAAGCTGAAAATAGAAAGTGATTCTGCAGAGTTTAGGAGTGATCAGCAGAAAGACAAGGAGGACATAGGAGGGAAAGACAGATGTCATGTTCTTGTAATGGAACTGACTGTGCTAATACCCCTGCGAAGCCTCTCAGCACGCCCCTTGTAAATGAGATGTTTTCAGAAGCCTGAGAAGAACCAGACAGGGTTGACAGCCTATGAGGTCAGAAAAAAAATCTCCGGGTGTAGTCTGTGGCCCCTCTCTGCCTCCTGCTGCTCCCTGAATCTTACAAGAAAGCACAGTCCTCTTCAAAAGCCTCTTCTGTGGACCTAGGTATAGGAACCTGTGAAGAAATCTGAAGATTTTCAGCATACACGCACTACTGAAGAAGGCTGTCCATCATTCCACTGCCATACTTTCAGCTGTGTTAATAAGACAATGACCAGTTCAATTCCAGCTCAATAAAATCTAAGCAGCAGAGATAAACAGCAGTGTTGAGCTGGAAAAATGTAACCAGATGTTGGAAAGGTACAGCAGTCAGTAGCTATGAAAAGGAAAAGATGTAATTGTTGGCACTTCGAAGTACTTGACTAACAGAAGCATCGTTCACCGCTAAATAGCATGGATAGGTAAGCTTGGCTGATGCTAGTGCAGCACCAACATTTCTTCAGGGTGAAGGAGAAAGTCAAGCTGAACACCAAGCATCATATAGACTAGATGTTTTCTAATAGTAGAGCAAAATTTCTTGGAAGAATGTGAAGAGTTAAAGGACAAGCTGAAATTAGAAACAGACCCCACATGAAACCATGAGAATGCAGCAAGTCATACTCATCAGGTTATGGAGAACCGAGTCTGCAGTGAAGAGGCAATGCTGCAGCTTACTGCTGGTTAAGTGCAGAGCAGTTAGAGATGCAGAGTGATATAGTGGAAGGAAGACTAGGAGTCACAGTGGTGCACATCAGGAGCCAAAAGCATTGGCTTCAAATGCCTTGACAAATACAGAAAGGGGACAGATAGAAAAGGAGTTCTTGGCAGCATTCTCTGGAATGGAACAATTCTGTGACTGGCTTTTGGCACAAGGTGGATATGCTGGCTGATGACAAGCTATTAGAAGGTATGATGAAGAAACAAATGCTCAGTGTTTCCATACAACTACAGACAAAAGCACTTTCATAAAAGGTGAAGGCATCATTCAGGAAATCCAGTGCTGGAGGCAGTTAGTGGAAAGGATATCCTTTTTAAAGTTCCATGGAGAGGAAGAAGTTATGGGTTATGCAGCTGTCTGAGATGAACATAACAGTGGACATGCTAGACTTCTAGCCAGAAGGAAACCATTTTTCACTGCTCTGATAGAGGAAAGAGAAAAGATATTGGGTAGGCCTTGACCTTTCTGTTGATGAACTGCTAAATCCTGATTTTAGATTTGTAAGTGCTGCATGTATTACATCGATAAAGTGCACAGCAGTTCTAAGTCCCACCCCCCACAGTCTGTGACTGTTATCTAGGATGTGGCTCTAGAGCTTAAGACTCTAAGATCAAAACCATGTTTTTGAGAAGAAGTATGCAGATAATTAGCTAAATCTGAGGTCTCTTCAGGCCTTAGAAGGTTTTACCAGCTTCTAGGAAGACCAGTTTTGTCCTTCACCAAACTCATTGCAAAATTCAGCTTTTAACTGAGTGACAGGCTTCTCATGGACCTTTCATAGTATACTATAGCTCAGTGATCAGTAATACATTCTTTACTAGGAATTAATCTAACAGGCTTTGCCTTTATAAAAGACTACTTCAAAACCATGGAAATCAGCATGTTCCCATTCAAATTTTAAATCATTGCAACCTTTTGACGGTTTAAGCGCTTATTTGGAAAACAGCAAGCACGTAGCAGGTATCTACATCGCTGAATTCTGTTCCCAGATCTAGGAGAGAAATACCGGTTTACATGTGAAAGAAAGTGTCAAATAATTGGGCATGGGTATTGCAGTAGGGAAGAATGTTAGCTCTTGGAGGGTTTCTAAATGTTTTATTATGATTGAGCCTGGCTGAGCTCTGTGATCAGCTCAGAAAACCTCAGCGTTCTTTACAGCCTTTGAACTACTTGTATCTTTCTTTAGGGTGTTCTGGTTCTGTGTATTTTGGTGTGAAATATGATCCTGGATTTTTTGGAGGTGTTATTATTACAATAATTTCATTTCTGGATGCCATTTCCCCCATCTGAACAACAGAAATAATGATAGCTACCTTACAGATGAGTCATGAGGTATAGTTATGGTCATGTTTGTAAAATACTTTCAAGACACTGAGTGTCTTGGCTTGGCTTATAAAACCCTTTGCTATTACTAGATGTTCTGTTATCCTCTTTTCCAGAAATACACATGAACATTTTAAAACAAAGAGGGTGAGCTGCTACTCACTTTTTAAAAGATGATGTATGTACATAATCTGCTAGATTCCTCACTTCTCAGCTGATCTATCCACTTTCTTATACTCCTGCCAATCACAAAAAATTGCACAATAAGGGATTTTCAATTGTATCTTTACTCAGGGGAAAATTTTAAATGAGGATGTGCCTGGAAACAAGGGGGCAGGCAGTGGAATGGGAAGACAGACAAATAATAACATTTTTCAGTACTAACACACAAGCATTTCTTACCTATCAGGTGTTTTCAAACCTAGAATAATTGGGAGGGTGAGTTGTTTGGGATTTTTAAGGCGTTATTACTGCTGTTACGCAATACTGTGTAAACAGAAGCAATCTAAGATTTCAGGTTAAATTATGTGCATTTCAGTGGTTTTCCCCAGAACTCATAGTAAGTGTATGGCCTCTTACACCTCCACACAGAACAGGATGACTCCTGTTTGGAAGCATGATAGCTGTAGTCCCAGCGGAGACAATAGTTATTTGCTATTTATTGTTACAGACGGCTGCATTACCAGAGGGATTTAAGGACATTTAGCACAACACATGCACTCTATAACTGAGTGAACATGCCCTTTTGCAAACACATCTTCCCCTCTCAGTGCCGCCTGGAGCACTGAAACTTTCAGGCACTGCCTTATCTGCGATTGCTGACACCTGTTCTATGGGAACAGATAATTCTAGAGGCCTGTCATTTTCTTCTCCAGCTGCCATCTCACCTTCCAGTCTCCTAAGGGCCCTGTCACCCTTAATCACAGTTTTCTTTGTGATGGAAACCACAGGTGAAGAACCAGACAGGTTCCAGACTTGCCCACAGCAGAATTGTTTTCAATTTATTCCCTGGGAAAAGGATGGGGGGAAAATGGGGACACAAGGGCGAAAATGCAGATGTACTACATACAGCTACACCAAAAGCAAATGAGCATGAATAACTCTCCTGTTGGATTTTCCTCCTCATTAATTCCTTTCTCCATGTGGAGTTCAGGTATACTAATACTCTAGGCAAGCATCATGGTGTCATAAGGTTTGGGTTGAATTAAGTACTTGTCTTTGCAAGACTGAGAAATGGATTTTCATTCAAAGCTCTCCACACCTACATACACCAGTTCCATTCAGGTCAACAACAGCAAAACTCTGATTTACCTTTGTGGAGCCTGAATTCCCATTTATTCTTCAGAACTTTTTCAGCCAGATTTTAAGGAACTCACCATACATAAAACCTTTTCCTCCATTTAGGTATCTACATGAATACAAAAATAAAAAGCAGAAGCCAGTGTTAGGACAGTGCTGGCCAGACTCTTCCATATACATGCAATACATTAAATCCTTGGAAAATATGGCTGTGACAATGATGTTAGGCCTTTTGTGAACTCCAGCCCTCAATAATAATCCATTGCTTCTAAATTAGGACTTAATCTAATGCACAGATATTGGGACAGTTACATGCCTCTGAGAAGATGAAATAAGATTTTGTAGAGCCTAGGGCCAATGTGATAAAAAATTCCTTCAAATGCCATAGAATGGGGGTTGGACGGGGTAGAAGTTACATGAATCATTTTTCAGGTTCACTGTTTTGGCATCACAGCTCAAACATTTTACTCTGATCAGATCCAGCATTCAATGAAGGACTCTGCAGAAACAGCAAACCTCACCCAACTGCTACTGAAAGTAATACTCTGTCCAGCTCTGCTCGGGATTCAGACCTCAGCCACCATGTCCCCCACTACGATGTGTGGTGGGAGCTGAATACTGTTTTCATTGTCTCAGCTCACATCACAAAAAGCTGTGCAGCTAAGGTAGAGAGTAGTACACTCCTTTGAATGTCACTCTGCCATTTTTCTCTTCTGTCATGTTAAAAAAAAATGAAAGGCATGTTCTGGAGTATAGTATGCCTAATTTAACAAAAACTGTAAGAAAATGTACTGTGCTCCTACTGCAAGATTATGTGCGTTTGCTGAAACTACACTGTGCTTGTTAACGACTTGGTAAAGACTCCTATTACCTTCAGTGGTCTTTGGATCTGACACTAAGTGAGGCAGCATAAATAGATCAGGATTTGGAGGAAGGTTTAACTATGTACCATCAATTTTATAGCACCTTTAAACCAATATTTACAATAGCTAGCATCAAGTGATTCACTATTTAAAATGCTCCCAAACACACTATTGACAAACCTGCAATTTGCCTTCCATCTCCAAACTCTGGATGGGTATTTTTGGCCCTATCTTTTTTTTATATATTGACACTTAACTTTTTCAGTGCAGAATGTATATTGATGGAGCCATCAAGCGAGCAAACACATTAAACCTAAAACAACAAGAAAAAGCTCTAAATAATACAAAGCTGGACCTACAAGCATGTATGCTGAAAAGCTTTAGATAACTGGGTCTGCAAATAGATCCCCAAGCTTCCATTTGGGCTCACGTAGCAAACAAAACAAAAGCAAATCTTGCAATTTGCAGACAATAACAATTGATGGTGCCAGGTCAGAGCCAGACTTGGCTTCTCTGGCTCCAACCATTCAGCAGGACGTTAGTCACACAAAGGACCTGACGCTGTTCAGAGCTGCCTTGCTAAAAACTTCACCAGCAAAGTCTCTGTTAAAATTTTTCTCCAGTAAAAATCAGGTATTACTGGTTTAAATGATAATTCTTAGCTCAGCCAATGGTCAAGGCAAAGCACAGCTCTTCCTCAGCCCTGCCTGGGCAATGAACCTGCAGGCAGTGTTCGGCTCAAGAGCCAGCGGGCACCAGGACACTCTTATACAGCAGCTGTGACTCCCCAATGCCCCACTTTCTCTGCCAAGGCTTCTGCTTGAGAGAAGAATCTGGCCCATCATTTTTGTCAGATTTCTTCCATCTGTTATCTGTAGGAGAGGAAACACCTGCAGGTCAAGTATACTTAGGGCAGTACAGCAGCAGGAATCATCTTGACCAATGCACGCTACCATAAGGTAAAGACCAAGACATCTGAAATTACACATCCCTTAGCAGCACAGGAGTAACACACAAAATGGAGAACAAAAGTTGCAGGCAAAGTAATGCTATTTTCTCACAAAGTCTGAAGGAGGACGGACATTTTCAGTCCTCTGCCTTCAATTCTAGACTTTGATTCACTTCTGTGTCCCTTCACTTCTTCACTCAGCTCAGCAATCTTGAGGCAACTGTTTTGATCGGCAAGCCGTGTGTGTTTTCTTTTTTAGAAATCATCCCTGTCTCAGTAGGATGCAGTGTTACAGCCCAGCCATTTGCTTCAGGAAAGGGTTTCCTTCCCTCCGGCAGTATGATCTCTTCTCCTCTCATGTTTGTGGATCTGGGCTTATGAAATAAACATTGGTTTCGTAACCTCAGAAACAAAACTCCTTGTTCTTGTGCCACATGAAGAATTCTGGCCTGATTTTAGGCCTCTCAAAGGATTAAGATCACGGCTGGAGGTTGCAGGATAATTTCTTTTTGGAATTTTCTTCCTTTCTGTGACACAGGATCTACAGCAGCACTCAGGTCGAGCATGCAGAGGCTTAGCTGCTTCTTACAGCCAGAGAGATGCAGGTATTTCTGTGCCTGTGCAAGCGTTCACAGTGTGGGAAATGCCAGGGTTCAACCTTACAAAGTTGGCATCTGATTCTTGCTACCTTTAGTGGGGTACTAGGGAAGAAAAGAAGAATGCTTTCCTCAGGTTGTATCTCTTCTGCAGGCTGGAGAAGTGTGAAAGCATCTGTGAAATAACTGTAATCATCACAAGTCAGGGTAGTTGTATCAGGAAAATGCAGTGGCATGGGAATCATCATGCATCTCACAAGCCTGGCAGGAACACAGCTACTCCATACTGAAATCTGTCTCTCAGCTTTGCTGCTGACCCTGAGTGTCGTGGTTTAACCCCAGCCAGCAACTAAGCACCACGCAGCCGCTCACTCACTCCCCCCACACCCAGTGGGATGGGGGAGAAAATTGGGAAAAAGAAGTAAAACTCGTGGGTTGAGATAAGAACGGTTTAATAGAAAAGAAAAGAAGAAACTAATAATGATAATGATCACACTAATAAAATGACAACAGTAATGATAAAAGGATTGCAATGTACAAATGATGCACAGGGCAATTGCTCACCACCCGCCGACCAACGCCCCGCCAGTCCCCCAGTGGCGATTCCCCGCCTCAACTTCCCTGTTCCTATACTAGATGGGACATCCCATGGTATGGAATACACCGTTGGCCAGTTTGGGTCAGGTGCCCTGCCTCTGTCCTGTGCCAACTTCTTGTGCCCCTCCAGCTTTCTCGCTGGCTGGGCATGAGAAGCTGAAAAATCCTTGACTTTAGTCTAAACTCTACTTAGCAACAACTGAAAACATCAGTGTTATCAACATTCTTCACATACTGAACTCAAAACACAGCACTGTACCAGCTACTAGGAAGACAGTTAACTCTATCCCAGCTGAAACCAGGGCACTGAGCTAGATGAGTAAACCTGTCTTGAGTACGTCTACGTAGTCTGCAAGTGCAGTCTGAAAACCCGTGGATGGGGAACTATTGCTTTTAGTGCGTTTAGTGCTGCAGAAGATCCCACAAGGTCTCTACTTGCTAAATCATTTTCTGTTAAGTTTATATATCTCTTCTATTGTTAATTCCCCTCAACACTTTCTCATGGGTTTGTTTTATTTTTTATTTTATCCTTCAGGCTCTTTCTTACTACCCTCTACTGGAATTGTCTTTACTGGCAGTTTCATTCCTCTCGAATTGTTTTGTATGAAACTTTATTGAAAAAGGAATTAAGCCTCCCCATTGCACTCAGACAACATGGCAATTGCTGAAAACCTGGGGAAAAAGTCATGTGAGGAACTGGGAATATTTCTCTATTTTTAGTGGCAAGTACTGGAAGGAGGTGCTTCGTGCCAGTCAGCTTATGTGACCTAGTTGTTGACAAAGCTTTCTTAGGAGTGGCGTGCTTCTAGAAAAATTGGTTATAGCTGCCTTTTTAACAATCATGCCAAATTCTCAAGCTCTTTATTTCTAAAATCACAACATAATGCTCCAGAATTTCCCCTTAGCTTGACAATAAGAAATGCTCCAAACCTAAGAAGGTATACAGGATGTTGCTCTTACAGTTAAAACTGAGCATCTCATATCTTTAATTCCAGTCCTCACAGTAAGACTGTGAGGCAGGGTATGATGTCATTACTGCAGCACTTGAGCATCAAGAGGTTTAGTGATTTGTCACAGATCACACAGGGCCTGTGAAGAGCAGGCAATTCCCTTAGGATCTTTGTGTCCCTGGCTAATGACCATTCTCTTTTTACACCTTTAACGATAAAAGATTGATAAAGCCTTTTTGCAAAGGCAAATGAAAAAATGAAAGTGTAACAGGTATGACTTCCTTTCAGTCCTGGGGAAAAAGTCCCCCTTGGCTTCAGTAAGTTCCATCCCTTGGTTTGTAGCTCATTTTCTTCCCTTGAATAACAAGGCAAAGAAACTCTCCAAGTCCTGCTACCTGCTCACATAAATGAGTCTCTTTTGATTCTTCTGTGTGGAACAACAGTGACGTGCAGTGGCTGCTCAGGCAAAGCACAACAATATAGAACCGGGAATGCTGTTACCACAGAGACTGCTTCTGTACAGTAAAATTACACTCATACAAACAGCTACCAGCTAGTTGGGTGCCCATGTCATGATAACGGTTTATAAATTAGTTTGGTGAAATGCCAAGTTATGATTATGTGTATTTCAAAACCCGTTTTAAGTACTAATTTATACTGTATCCTTATTTCTCATGTGAAAGCGCTATTTAGAGGGTAATCACATTTTAACCAAATTAGCAGAAAATATTTGTATTGACTTGCAGTGCTTGTATGGGTTGCAACTGCCAGTGCAGGCTGAAATCCCTGCATATAATGAAAGAAAATCTGATGAAAATGATTCAATCTCTAAATGAGCTATTGAGGAGGTTTAGTAAAGTCATTTATTCAACTTGAGGCAATTGAATAGGAATGCTGCCATTAAAGGTGGTGAAGTACAGAAACGGTTCAGTTGTTAGTCCAATGTCACAAAGTTAGTTAGTGGCTGAGTAAGATTTTGGGGATGCATTTGTCATCTTGGAGTGACATACTGCTTTCTAAGAGCCTTTAGTGTTTTAATGCTTGTCATATTGTCTAAATTCCAAAGGAATTAGGAGTTACAAGGGGATTTGCTATGTGAGCAGTTTGCTCTCTGTGGGATTACTTTCTGAGCTCCTTGGGGCAACTGTTCCCACAGGCAAACCCAAGACAATGGGGTTAATCACAGGGTTAGCTGGTCTTTGAAAAGACTAAGGCTTACCTGTATCAAATTCAATCCTCTTCCCAAATGGTTGAGTATATGGTTCATCAGGCTTTTGGAAATAAAATAGCAGAGAAGCAGCTTTAGAAAGAGTGGGTGTGGGAGTTACTACTCCAATAAAAAATGTACAATTGCTCAGGGAAGGATTGATGAGCTCTAGACAATGTGTAGGAAGAGGCCCTCGAAGTTAGAGAGGGCAGTTTGAATTATAAGACAGATATCCCAGTTGTTATGGTGACAGAAGGCCCCGATGCACTGCTATTACTGCCAAGGAGGAGTAAAAGGACTTTCTGGGGAACAGGAGAGCAGGAAAGTGAGCCCAAGACGGACTCTGAAGGGCAGGTCTGTTACCGAAATCTTGGAATAAAAACTTATCAACACCAATTTAGTGTAGATAAGCAGACACTTCTTTATTGATGGCCGGGTGCATGGGCGAGTCCTCTCACAAACCACGCACACCTGTAACCAAAACAATACACCTTATATTGAACTCACTTATGCATATTCATAAGATTACAAAGACGTCATTTACATATTCATCAGATTTCCAGGAAATCATTTGCATATGTTAATGTCCATCACGCAGGCGCACTAAAGGTCTCTGGTGGTCTTCTAGAGTCCTCTGGTGGTCTTTCGTAGTCTTCCTCACTCGTCCGCTTCTTGACCTCTCAGGTGTTTCCAAGCAGCAAGCTGGTGTCCATAACGGTTTCCTTAGCCTTTAAAACAAACACTATAAGACTACCAATCTTTGTCAAAACTTCTGTGGTTAAATGATTTTGAACAATACTTAAATTCTTATGGTTACACATTACACATTTTCTAAGCTCCTAAGTTCCTAAGGCTACATTTCAAACTTAACACTCCCATACTTATACTTTACAATTTTCTACTTTTTAGTCAAACCAAACTATTTTATAATCAGATTTTAATTTCTTTTATCTTGTTATCTAAGTTCTAAATGTTCCTACTAGATGATCTTAGCCAATTTCTCCGGCCTTGGTACAGGGCTATACAGGGGATTTCACAACAACACTGGTTGTTGGTTAAATATATAAAATACAACATACATATAATTTTGCTAAAATATTAAAATTAAATATGATTAATTCTAACTAATAACAAATCAATGACAAATCAGTAACAGGTCTGTGCCCAGGAGGGGCTCGGGAGCAGGAGCATGTTTTTTTCTGTTGGAAATCTGTACAGGAAGCGGACTTTTTTCTCATTTATGTTGCTAATTTAACAGCCTCCTGGCTACACGCACAGCAATCAGAGACCCTCTGGGGGAATAACAAGTCTTATTTTCAAAAGGAAGCCAGCCCAGCACAGCTCCCTGCATAGAGTAACAGTCATGTGCCTCTGCATGCTAATGGGACAAGCAAGTGTTCACTAAAGTGGGACAATAAAGACGCTCTGCCGTGCCTTTTTGTTAATCAGCCTGTTCAGCAAAGATGTTGCTATTCAGATGGATTATTAACACCAACTTCCACCTACAGATTCATCCGTGGCAAGCCACAGAAGTCAGGCAGAACAGTTCTCTTTAAGACATGGCCACCGGTGATGTTGTTTCTTCTACTTGTTTGCCCCCGCTATTTCAGGGATGCCTGCAGGAGTCAGCTGTGTGCTGAGTACCTCAAGACTAATACCAGTGTGTCTTGTTGATCTGAATGATTCAAGTAAAGATGGGTTTTTTTAATTGTCACCTGTTCAGCAAAATGAAACTCACAGTAGTAAGTCCTGTCACTCGGGTGTTTGCATAAATTATATTAGCAGCTTAAACAGTGAGTATCTGAGTATGAGGTGATCCTGTAGGTCTGAATCTAAAAGACAGGCTTGTGAATGTCTTGATTTCTGCTGGCTGAGAAAGCACCCTGTAGCCATTTCTTTCTTCTTTTGTGTTCATTAAATATTGCATTATTCCTGAGTTTTGAGAAAGAAATATTTACACTTTTATGCTGCACACTTTATTAAACAGCTCTCTTATCTGTCAGCTCTCTTATCTGTCTCTTCACTGAATGAAACAAGATTGGTCTTCTCGGTTACTTATGTAGAACTTTTCCATTTTATCAGAAATGCCCTGGACCAAATCAAGCTCCTGTCATATGTGAAGTTTGCCACAGACGGGAAGGAGATACAGCTTCCAAGTCTGCTGGCTACAGCTGTTGCCATGCCTGTAATGTACTGTTTATAAATAGAAAGGCAAATAACTCATAAGACTTGTTATTGCAAGTCCTACAAAGTTTGTTCCTTCTATGGATTTTGCCTGACAGTTATAAAATTCTTTTTATGTGTTTTTTTTTTGCATAATTAAATGCTTCACTGTATAATACTAGTCAAGTGGGAGCTATGGCAATAAAAGGTTTATGATGCCAAAGGGTTTTCACAGTGCTGATGCAGCCAACTCCAAAAGGCTGTGGAAATAGGGACTCCTCCACAGTGCAATTCAGTTCAGTCTCTCTGTATGCTGCAGGCATTACATACAACATTAGCTTATAAATATTTGAGAAGGCCAGGTTGGATGGAGAAATATGTTAGCTCCTTCAGCAGCCAGATGTGTTGTCCAGAAGCATAAGCCATTAGCAAATGCCGTTCAGCTACTGGCAGACAAATTCTTTTCAACACCTAGGGAGCATTACACTGAGAGAATCCCAGCCTTCCATGACAAGTGTTTGCTTTGTCCTTGGCAAAAATGAAAACAGTAAAATAATGAGCCAAAAGCTCTTTGGGGAAGTGTCTACCATCCCTCCAACCCCAACCAAGCAGTCTTTCAGCTAGCTTTGAAATGAGTGGTATAAGCAGACTATCACAACGACTAAGACGCTACTTTTTAATACTTCACTGCTCATCAGCTCTGGTCTGCTCCAAATGAAATATTAAACCCAACAGCTTAAACCATCATGCAAATGGGACCAGGCTGTAGAGGTGGTGTTCTGAATAAATGCATTTTAATTCTCAAGAGTGGTGGGAGATGACTAGAGAGTATGAATACATTCAGTTGTAACAGCTTGGCTGATAAGGAGTAATTCATTAACTGATGATAACTTGTCTACTTACAGTCCCATATCCCTTCCTTTCTGATAGTTTTAAAAGTACTAACTTTAGTGCCTTGTCCTCAATGGTGATGGAACCTGAAAGGTTCCTGTGAGATCACAAAGATGGGTTTTCTTAGGCAATAGTGTGAGAAACTACATCACGCATAACAAGAGATTTCAATCTGTCAATGCCACTTTAGTTACGGTGGGGTATGGTGTTGCATCCATTCCTTCCTTTCCTGACTCCACATACCTGCAGATTGTTAACCAACTGCTGTTCATCTGTTTGGGGACTATAGTTCAGCGATGAAAGAACTATCCCCAAACAGTGTTCATCCAACACATAAGTTTAGCAACTTGATCCTGCACCACTGCAAAGAACTTCTTTTTACAGGAGATGCGTCTACCCTAGTAATTTGGCTTGGAAGAATTATAGATATATCTGAGTAGTCTATGCAGAGGTAAACTCATAGATCTGGAGTGGACAATGCTGCCACAGTTCCCAGAAACTAATAAATGTGAGAGGTTAGAGTTGGTCTCTTCTATTTGACAGTTGTTGCATAGTTTCACAATTCAACAATGTCTTGCTGAATCTCGCTGAAGTTGCTCAGCTCATACTGAGAGCAGAGCTTCCTGACTTTGTAGGAAAAAATGTTCTTATTGAGACACGGTAAAGAAATTAAGAGCCACAGAAAAATGTAGCATGCTCTTTCCTGCAGAAACCTTCTTAAATTTTCCGGACTGATCCTGAAGTCTGTCCTGTTCAATTGTTCAATTCTTAGACAGTCTGTCATATTCAGGAAATAAGCCAGGATATAAAGTTATTTATTTTTTTCTTATTATTTACATCCTCAGATATTCAATTTTATTAGTTTCAGCTTAATGGTTTTGACATTTATGCCACAAATGTAAACAAAAAACAATACTGGTTGATCTAATCAAAACATAACCATCAATAGAATGGCTATAGCATCTATCTCCTAAGAACAGAAGCAGTAAAACCTTTAAGAATGTTATGTGATTAATTTTTTTAAAAAACAGGGAAGGTTAACAGTACATTTCCCATCACTTGACATTTTAACTTAAGATGGGCAGTAGCTGGGATATGTTATTGACTCAGATTCAGCAGTTTCTAGATGAGATTCTCTGGGCTATAAAATACAGGAGCTAGGGCCTAGTGAGCATGACCGTATCCTCTGCTCTTCAAGCCATACAAGAAATGGTATATATGGAAAGGGTTTCTTTCCAAATACAGTCAACTGCTTAGTGTAGCCATGAGATGTCAGTAGAGACCACTGTTTCTGTGCAAACAATTATAAAACAGAAAAGGTCTCTCAAGTCAGAGCATTCAAACTAGGATTACTAGCAATACAAATGCCAAAGTGGGATGTGACCCAGTATACACTGCCACTGCTAATATGCATCCAAAGACCGAATGTGACAGTGATATGGCTGCTGAAAGGACTGGCAAAAAGGGAGGGAAAAGTTTGAGAGCCTAGTTAGGATTAAAGCCGATGTGTAAAACATAGGAGAACGCTATTAGAGTAAAACAGCGCTATAATGTTTTAGTAAGAGCAAAAAGATCTAGTTTTTTTGTAACATAACTAGAATGCAACCCAGTAGTTAAAGACCTGTAACCTAAAACAGGGATGGCTGAAACTTTGGGGGTTGAACCTGGCCTTCAAGGTAGTTTTGTCTGGTCTCCAAGAACATCTGACCAAATTTCCAGTGAATTTGCAATTGCTGGGCTAACAACTGTGCCCACTTAGCATACAAACTGGGAGTACTGAGGCACAGGGGAATCTCTCTTGAGCATGGATATACCAATTCTGGGGACAGTTTGATTTTCTAGTACAAAGCCAGAACATTCATTCTAAACTTTTTGGTCCTGAGCTGGGGCAATTTAGTCTGTTAATATGAAAATGACAGTCAGGAGGCCAAGGGAGGCCAAGTTTTTTACTGATATATCTTGGCTAACCATGAACTGCTTTGTTGCAAGGGATTTACAAAATGAACCAGAGAAAAGGATATCTGTATTTATGAAAGCTTAGATTTCCTTTCATTTGCAAAACAATGCAAAACAAGTGATAAAATTGGAGGCCAAGATTACTTGAGATCCCAAGATGTCAATCAAACTTGGGAAAAATCCAAGTCTTTTGGATCTGTCTCATGGGCCAGTTCCAGTTTTCCTTAACAGCTTCAGTGGACAGGCACTCCATGCCTTGCTGTGGTCACTTAGTGGAGAGGTTCTGGGCATATTCTGGCCCTCCCCCAGTGCTGACCCATCAGGCATGGACAGACCATGTCCTGTTTGGTCTCCAACCTACCATCCTTTTAAATTTGGAAGGAGGAAATTATGAAACACATGTGTCTGCATAGAATCAGTCAGGTCTACTGGCTTTGGCTCAGGGATCAGCAAATGTCTGAAGCTACTTTAACTGAAGCTGTGTCTGAAACAATAACGTCCCCTTGGTCATCAGGGGCGAGTATACAGAGACATCCAAGCTGCTCTGCAGGAGCCAGCTCAGGAACAGCACAGACCCAGACTGAATCTTTGTGGTTTCATGTCTACATTATATTCACAAGCATCTCCTTTAAATGTCTTGTATATCTGCAGTTTTTTCACCCTCAAGGATTTCTTTGACCTCCCCTATCCTTCTCTGCCATCCCTTGAGGAAGCCTTTAAATTAGTGACTAGTATTGGCCAGTAGCTCTGTGCACTCTACCTGCTCAAACAGTACTGCTCTGCTCAGTACATCTGGTTTTCTTCACTGTAAATGTGGCTAATTACCTATCAGTTTGCAATGCACCAGAAAGTAACGGGAACAGTCAGTGTCCTCATCTCAGTAACACATTTTGGGGAAAATACAGCAAAGAACTGAGTATTAAATAAACATTAGTTTCAGTAAGAGGAAGAAGCCGATAAGGTCACTTGTATCAAATTACGTAAAGTCCTTTCCTGGATGTTTTCTCTTTCTAGTTAATTCTTTAAAATGTTCAAGGCTTATTTGACTATTCCAAACCATCTTTTTTTTCTTTGTATTGAGAAGGAATTTCAGAGAAATTCAGGGGTTATACAAATATTCAGGAGCAGAAGATACTCTTTATTACCATTGTGCCAGATATTGCAGGAAGCCAGAATGAGAAATTTAGGAAAGCCATGGAAATGAGAACTGCTGTAATTCAATAACAGATTCATTGGCTTTCTAATTACATTTGATCACTAGAGTATTTTTTATTGTAGCTGCCTAAATATCTTATAAATATCTACCACATGTGACACAGACACTTCAAAAGCATCATATAAACTGTAGAATATATCTGCAGAAAAAGTTAAAGAAAAATATATATATTGGTTCTTCCACGTCTTAGTAAATAATTCCCAACTCTGAGATGTCATTTTATTTAATTTTACAACATCCAAAACCACTGTAAAATAACATCTGTAATAAATACTCAAAAAAACCCTCAGATTATATTTTACTGTTACAGCTTACAGTAATGTCTGAGTAACATCATACAAATTGTATTATAAATAGCTTCACCAGCACCAAAAAATAGAAATATTACATTTTACATAATTCATTTAAGCATATGGAATTTTGGCTACAAAGGATTTTTTTCTTACTTTTCTTATAAAGTTGATTTGGTATGCTTTAACTTGTAAAATGACACAATTACACAGTCCCAACATAAGGCAACATGGAACATATGTGAAAACCAATGTGGGAGCAAGTGAGAATTACAAAATTGTATTGGCTATTCACAGAATTTCTACTGCTCAGTCTATTCAGGATTTCTAGCCTTATTTCATTCTGATAACAAGCAAGGTCTGCCAACTAAGGTCTTAGACTGGGATTCAGCAACTCGGGTTTCATGTGACCTTGGACAGTTTTTCTGCCTCAGTTCTCCACTCACAGCACGGTAGTAATAATGTTTCCTTGTATCTCCAAAGACTGTAAGCTCTCGGAAGCTCCCTGCCACTATTTTTTGTAAAGTAATTGGTACTGTGGGACTAGATTAGAGCTGAGCTCGGTAAGAGTAAATGTGCAATCTTTAACACGAGACACAATGATAAAATTGTTCTGATATTTAACAGAGGTAGGTAAATGATGCCCTTTGCACTACTGGAGAAAGTACAATGGACTTGCCCAATGACACAGTGCGCCTTGCTGACACAGCTCCTGAGTCACAGTCTTGAACTATAATGTGCTGAATTCCTCCAGAAATACATGAACTAACAGAAATGTAGCAGAACTGTTAACACATTCAAGTCTTTATTGAAAACCACAGCAGTCAGGAAAATTTCTTCATTAGCTTCAGTGGGCACTGAAGTAAATTTTCTCTTAAATGCTATTACCCAGAGGAAAAACTAATAAAGAAAAACCAGATTTCTTGGCATCTGAGATGAAATTCAGGTATCCTGTGTGTTCAGCTTTACTCAGCAGTTTTCAGCACAAGTTAAACATATTCTAGCACAAAACATGTGCACAAATCTCATGAAAAGGAAGCATCATCAAAATTACTAAGAAGAACTGAGAAATGCATCATATACATCTTCTGCATTACAGAATTGAAAAAGCAGCTACTACTAAGCTGAAAGAGGTAAATATGTAGCCTGACCATCTGACAGATTGGGGCTGGCTACAGTAGTTATTAAAACATCTGGAAAAGCAGCTGTATCTTTCTCTTGCAGTACACTTACCATTGCACTGCACTTGAGAACTTTACCATCATAGTCACTACCATCTGCTGGATACTAATACCAAGTCATTCATAGTATCTAGGCCTTATATCCTTTCATTTTTATCACAGCACCAAAGCTAATTTTTAGAAAATGACTGATTTCTTCATTTTCACCCTATAAGTAATGATTTTAGGAAAGAGAACATGATGCTGTATCTCTCCTTAGACATTACACACAGCTGACATGGATTAGGCTTCTGGGGTTCTCTGGTTTCTCAAGTCATCCCATTTTTGTGTCTTGTCACAAAAAAATAGTGTGATTGTGGTACAGGAGAGAGGATGGCCTCTTTGGGGAGACATGAGGGAAAAGAAAGATCCAATAAATATGGAAGGTGTACACCAGAGTAAAGATTAATATTCACGTCACTAGATGTCCTAGCCATGCCCTAGTACTCGGGACTATCACTGGAGTTCTCCAAATAGTCTGCATTTCTTCCTATTCTTGATCTTTATTTTTTATTTTATTTTGGGCAACATAACAATGCTAAGTATGCAATATTAACTGAGGATATTTACACCTCACACTTGTTCCCTGGGTTCAGGTGTATACACATCATATATCCCTATGGTCCTCCAAAGGCAGCAGGAAGATCACATTACCTGCCACAAAGTAGTCATCTCAGAGCAGGTCTGCTGGTAGAGGCTGCCAACATGACTGGAATCCTTGGCATACTTATTAGGAGTCTCAGAGGAGAAACCAAAAGCTAAGTGGACCATGCATATTGGCCTGCAAGGCACTCTGAGGCACTTTGCTGGAACAGCAGAAAGGGGAAAAGCAAGCAAGAAATCTGCCTTGTTATAAACAATGAATGGAGATGTCTTAGGAGCTGCCAGCTGAAATTATTTTGGAAACACTAACACTGCAATGTACTTTCCTCTAAAGTCACAAGGGTTTTCTTATTGACAACACTTGAAATGTTTTGCTGATTTATCAGAATCTTCGTGTTTTATAGCTAACTGTGAGGAAAAGGCTTTACGGCAGCTGACAAGATACTCAGTCACAGCCTTGCCACTTTTATTACCCCTAGTGACCAGATGGACCCAGCAATCCACATTTCTAGGTTCCGCAGGGTTCTGTTGTTGCAATACCTGTTGTTCATAATGTCTGTTCACGTCGCCGTTTCAGACCCACAACTCTTGCTGCCAGGAGAAACACAGCCCCAGTGAGCACTTCTGCGACAAAGGAGATCCAGACTAGTGCCAGTGACCAGCCAAACCTGATGTCGATTTCTACCAGGACATCCTTACTCCTCAGGAGGCAGACAGCTTCTTCGAAGGCAGCAGCTGAATATGCAATATAGACACTGATCCCAGTAAGTGTAACAAGAGCTGGGAAAGAAAAACATATTCAGCTAGTTAGCATTCACTGCAGAAATTAAAAATAATTAATTGGATACCTCTTAAGGCTTCTTTGCCACTCATTCCTATCTACCCAGGCCAGATTACCAGTTAGGCTCTGTTTACCTTTGAAATCTAGTTGAGGCGGTTTTGGGGGGAAGGGTGAGAAGGAAGCAAAGGGAGGGTTATTTCTGTCCATTGAGTTTACTGTGTTCTCACTGTTAAATACTGAATCAAAATGTATAACAGCAAGCCTCCCACAATTAAAATTTCCTATGTCTTTTACAGATATCTAATGCATGTACATCTCTGTTTTCAATACTGTATTATAATGCATCCTGATTTCTCATTGCTGTGCACCACATACAGTTGTATACCTCTATGCAAGAAAGCCCATGGAGACAGAGATTCTTGCATTTCAGCTCAGTGACCTGAATTTAGGCTGTTTTCTAATTTTGAGTATCCTAAGTTTTCAGTGTTAAGTGTAAATGTGTTGGTCTTTACTGTCACCTCCCACCAAATGTTGTGGAGTCGTGACTGTTCTTCACTTCCAAATAATTAAGCCAAAGACATCCTTGGAGCAGACTAAAAATAAATTCATAAAGACACTCAAACAAAAAGCCAGATGTTTTCAGAATGAAAGGACTGTACAGAAGCTAGCAAACTTAGGGAATGGCACATCTAGCACAAGTACATGCTACATCCTGGGGCTGGTGTCTATGTCACTCAAAGGACATATATTAACTAAAGTCAAAACTTCACTGGATCAGTGGCAGAAAAGATGCAATAGAAAGGCCCTGGATTAACGGACTGTAGCCCAGGGAAAGTAGATACAGGACACTTGTAGGACAAGATAGTGTCTTATCTAATTCTGAGGGAGAAGAATTTTGGTCTGGCTTTCTGTTAAATGACAGTGTAAGTCTAGATGGCATTTTTGCCAGAAAGACAAGTTTGAGTACAGGCAAACCAAGATGGAAGAGTATTGGGTTATCCAACAGTCAAAATTCATACTCATATTCCTCATTTTAACCATGCTATGATGCCTGTACCTTATCCTAGTCCTCTGCAAGGGGGGGGAAAGAATCACTTTATACCTTTTGTCAGCAGAAATGGAAATGACTATTCTGTTAACATTTTCAACAAGGTATGCCAAGCTCTCTGATCCCCCTTAAATGTGGCCATATTTCAAAAAAATGGCAAAGCGTATAGCAAGTCCTGGGAGGTGGAACATATCAGTTCTGCTATTTTCCAAAAAACTCAGGTCTCCAGAATTGCATCATAAAATATTTCTTTCTGCTGAGACAGAACTATCTCATCAATACCGGACTCCATGAACTGGAATATCCTATAAAACTGCATGCCCATTATATACATCAAGCCTCGGTGCAGCTTGAACAGCTGAACAATACCGTCTGAGCGAGAGGAGGGTCTGGTCTCACACCAAAGGCCACCCTGCAGTCTGTTCACACTGTGCTGGGAAACAGCACTAGTTGCATCTTTAGAACACATTCAAGCACCCTTCTTCTAATACTGTCTTTGTGTTTTCTTTCCCTCTTTGCAACCCCAAGAAAGGCGCAGTAACCCACTCCTCGGTGGGATAATCATGCCTTGCACTTCACAGCTTTTTCATCTTTCACTTACTATTCAGAGTAGTTTTCAAATAGCTCTAAGCCTTTTTAGTGAATACAGCTTTCTGATGTTCTAAGGAAATAGAACTTACTTTTTTTTTGTAATGGGGGATGGTTGGTCTTTGTAAGATCATTTCAGACTAAAAAGGTCAGTCAAGACTTTGAGACAGCAGCATTTGTTTCCAGCCATCTCCTAGCATTTTCTTCCTAGCAACAGAACAGTATAATCAGGTGACGAAAGCCAATACTGATGATCCCCTTTTCTGTTGGGGAAAATTTCTGTTTCAAGTTACATTGTGAAACAGTACTGAAAATGTATTTGGAGAAGAAAAGGGAGTTTTTCTACTTTGACAGAATGTTTTTAGTTTTAATTCATAAATTACTTTCTAAAACACAGAGGTTTTGGTTACAGCAAAAATAATAGAAAACAAAATGTAAAAGAATTTTACTAGCTTCAAATTGAAATGTTACACTCCAACTAAAATAACTCTTTGTGGTTTCCTTTTGTTACCCACAGTTTAGGGAGACCACTGTAGTTCAAAACTAGCAGTGAAGCTAACCCAGGAATGCCTAGCAAGACCCTTTTCAGGAACTCAGTGCAAATGCCTTTGAAAAAATATCAGTTTTCTTAACAGTTGTAAGATCTGTGCAAGGCTATCGAACCCTATGCTTTACTAATTCCAAAGTCACCTCTCCGATACTCCATTACCCTGTCTGTAAAGAATTTGGGCACTGTGCTGAGAAGGTATTGAATCTTTTGCATTAATGGGCACAGGAAACACATAGTGTTCAAAGTATGACTCACTCCACAAGGATGTATGGTTGTGTGTGATTATTTGCCTTTTGTGACTATTAAGGGGCAGCTTTCTATTCCAGAATCCCGTCAGGAGCTGAGCAGACACCAAGTGAATGAACAGCAGCATTATTCTGAAAGCAAATTCTTGCTTAGCTTTTTTCGCCTGGAAGATAAAGTGATGTTTCCCAGATATAATCTCTTACTATTTACAACAGTTAAGCTGGGAGTTTGATATAGTACCTCCAAAAAGAAAAAGCAGTCCCGTCATTAGAAGCAGTAGGTAGGCCCTGGCAAGAATACTGATGAATCCAGTCATTCCTCCAAAAATCATCAATATCAGGCTGAGGGGCATCAGGATGACAAATGTTCCATGCATGTCTGAAGAAAAATGAAGAATGTTAATATTTTAATATTTTATTATGGTGGCATCGGATGTACTAATAATTATTGAGTGCAGGGCCCCTGATCAGTCTCACAGCCTTATTCTGTGCTACACAGACAAGGAGTTGGGCAATCTCTTGGGTTTTCAGTTTAAGCTGGCAGGACAAATATATGGTATGGAGAAAAATGTAACATACAGAGCAAGCCCTTCACACGATCACAGCCTGTGTTTCAAACAGAGACCACAAATAAAAAGGATATGTCTACATGGATATATTTAAGCAATTAAAATGTTTCAGATATTAAGCCTAGCTGGATAACAGGTCATACATTGTATATCAGGTAGTCACTGACAACCTTAATAAAAGGTAGCCCTGGTTATCTGAATCATACAGATCACAGTGCATGGCATTGTTCTGTTTGGGTGGTGGGATCCAGCAGATGCTTTGGATAAACTCTTTCTTTTCTGTCACATGTCCTCTGCTGAACCGATCTAGCAAATTGTTGACCTTTTCCTTTGTTGCAGCTGACCACCAACTAGAGGTAAATTTTCCCATCCAGCACTAATTCTGTGTCTGTCATTGTTTCCTACAGCAGTTTCACTAAGTACATTAACCATCCTGGTTGCTTCCTCCCATGCTAAATGTTTTACATTAGCCTTTCTTGATCCCTATAACATTTTAATAGCTGTGTAAACAGAGGGTTGCTATATATTTTTGCATATCACACTGGTTTTTTCCATCATAAACCATCTTTGTGTCATTGTTCCCTCTCATGCAATCTATCCACAATGTTCAACCCAACCTTTTCTAGAATAATAATCAAAAAAAAGTAATTCCGGGTTCCAGTATCAATTTATTTCATACCAGCGTGAAGTGCAGAGTTACTGAGAAAGGAAAACTTCAAATCCATTTTCTGAAGGGCTCTAGGCTTCAGTGTCTCATTTAATTTCACAGAGGAACAACAATACACCATTAGCTGGTTCCTAAGGAAAAGGAGTCAGTTAAGAGATCACGGTTTGTATGTGATCAGGTAATCAATTTTTTTAAGTCACTGTAACTGCCCACTGAATTGGAGGTACTCCACCCATCACTGGCTAAGGATCCAGCTTATCCTCTTCAATACCATTATAAAGATAAGACACAATCGTGTACATGATTCTATTCAGTTCTGGAACCTTGGAAGATTAGGAAAAGCCTGCATGGGATCAAGGCAGACACTTAATTTCTTTAATTGAGTGGAATGTGGTTTGAAGACATAATTATTTGTTACGTGTAGTACAGAAGATATTCACAAGGAAAAAGTTTTGGGAGGTGGGCCCATCGTTCTTCCATTGCTGTTTATTTATGCTGGTATTATATTCTCATATTTAGACCCACATATGCCCACATCAGGATCAGTTGATGCTCAGAAAGCATGAATTCAGCATTCTGCATGGAAGGGAGCACTTTCTCTCCTTGCTTCTAAATCTGAGCGTACTGCCTCAGCTTTCTTTCAGCAAAACTGGCCATGGCTGCTGTTGATGGCTAAGAAACCCAAACCTATAGCAATTCTCAGACGCTAACAGTCAAATCAATCTTCAACTTCCTGTGTATAAACCAGTATGTCAAAACTGTTTGCAAATCTTAGTTGAATACCAAGAGGAGAAATAGCCATGGAACTTAGGTCAGGAGTTAGAATTGGTTGTCAGGGATGTGATGCGACATGATGTGACAGAATAGAGATTTGGCACACAATTTAGTTCTCATATTCTAGAGAGGCAGCAGGAACAGGCTAGTCTTCTCCCTGTTTGTGCTTCCTGAGTGTATTAAGTCTGATTTTGATTCCCTACCATTTTGACATCCATGTGTCCTCTTAGATTTGGTCTTGCATTGTCCTGGTTTCAGCTGGGATAGAGTTCATTTTCTTTCTATTAGCTGGTATAGTTATGTTTTGGGTTCAGAATGAGAAGAATGTTGATAACACACTGATGTTTCCAGTTGTTGCCAAGTAGTGTTTAGACTAAGTCAAGGATTTTTCAGCTTCTCATGCCCAGCCAGCGAGAAAGCTGGAGGGGTACAAGGGGTTGGCACAGGACAGAGCCAGGGCACCTGACCCAAACTGGCCAATAGGGTATTCCATACCATGTGATGTCATGCCCAGTATATAAACTGGGGGGAGTTTGCCGGGGGGGATCACTGCTCAGGAACTAACTGGGCACTGGTTGGTGAGTGGTGAGCAATTGCATTATGCATCACTTGTTTTGTATATGCCAATTCTTTTTTTATTATTGTTTTTATTAATGATTTCTTCCTTTCTGTTCTACTAAACAGTTCTAATCTCAACCCACCAGTTTTACCTTTTTTTTTTTCCAATTCTCTCCCCATCCCACTGGGTTGGAGGGGGAGTGAGTGAGCGGCTGTGTGGTGCTTAGTTACCAGACCGGGGTTAAACCACGACATGCATGTAAGAGGTGAAAAGGCCTTGAGGGGATAAAATCTGATGCAATTAATATTTTAAAAGTAAGAATGTAAGAAGGGTGCAACTCTGTCCTCAGACCTGGCTTTGCTGGAGGGAAGAAACATAAACAAGCTCATCACTGACCTGTGCTTTGTGATTTTCCAGGTGTCCCTCATGAGTCAAAGTTGCTGTTAACAAACTATACCTCAGGACAGTAGCACTAACAGTTGCTATTTCTTTGACTTTCCTTTTCAGGGTGTGATTTCAGCTACTGCAGCTAGGACTGTAACCTTAGCCAGGACAAGCGCGGATAAAGACGATAAGGCTCTGAATGTAACCTTTTGAAGCCAAGGGAAAACAAAACCATACCAGAGTATTCTCCTGGGGAGTGTCATAGATTACATTAATGATCTGGGACAGTTGCATGCAACATCAGAATAACTCTGATTTTTATGCCCTCTTCAGTGAAAATACAGGTTTTAGGGATATCTCAGCTGAAACCCACAAATCCCACTGTGACAGAGCCTTACTTTTCCTACACACAGCTGGGATCACATTTCACATGAATCACCTGCAGCTTTTTTAAAATCAAATATCTGATGGATTGTATTTGGTTAAACAGCACTTTTATCACCTCCAGTGTTCTAGTTCAATACCTAATACCCATTTGTCCTTCTTCTATGAAATCTGCAACTGCCTGGGAAACTTATTCTAAAATGCTGCCATGGAAACCACTCAGGAATCTGAATTCATGCGTCTGGCATATGATATTATGTCATTATATTGCTTGATTAGAGGGACAGAATTAGTTTATAGAAGGACATGACTTAAAATATCTTTACTGTGTTTGTCTTCAGTAATCATGTGTAAAAGAAGTTAAAACATTAATTTTGCTGTAATTTTAGTGGGTTTTAGGTTGTGTTGTAATACATATTTATGCATTATTATACATATGTCTTCATTTTGATGAAATTAATCTAGTATTGAAACAAAACCAACCTAAGCATTTTGCACAAGAGGAGGTATGTGCACTTTCTTATAAAACAGAATTGTTTCCCACATTTATTTCTCAACACCTGAGTTCCCTGTCAGTCCAACATGAAAGCCCCAATAGTTTAATCTTGAAAATACTGAAACAAACTGATGAACATTTTAAAAATGCTCCAGTTTTTTTGTGGCAAAAAATACTTTAATTGCTTGATCTGAGTTAATGAAGTTTTACATCAGCTAGCCAAAGCTGTTTCAACTAGAGGTCTGACCAAATGTCTGTAAGATTGACATCTGCAGTGTGTGTCCAGATCTGTGAATTTGGCAGACATTTCTAAATTACCACCTAACACAGTTGTTGACGAGTTGTTTGTAACAGAAATCTGTGGAATGAACTAGAAAAATTGAATGGTGTCAAAAGTAGCCAACTGCAGGTCTAGCAGTTTTGTTAATCATCTCCTGTTAACATGCTGGAGCTTAATTGTTTCAAACTAACATTGGTTTTGTTTGCACAGCTTGTAATAGCAAATAGTCTCTAGAAATCTGTAATAGTCACCTCATCAGAAATATTCCAAATGGCAGCAGCTCAGAAGAGCTTAATTAAGGACCTGTTTATCTTCCCCAGCAGTAACTAAATAGCCAGTTATAAAGACAAAGGACTAGCTGAAACAGAATGCTGGCAGTAGCTAAAACCAGTGGGGCTGCTCTGGAAAGACTTGGCAAAGCCAGGAAGAAACAGTGCGCTGAGAAAGCCTGACCTGCTTGCAAGGAAGGAAAGAAGGAAACAACAGAGAAACAACGAGCAACAGAAAAGAACTGCTGTCTGTGTCTAATTGTGAGACTTCTGGGCTTGAACCCCAGGGACACGAAGGCCTGGATTCCTTCCTGTTCAGTAGAGAAAAGATGATGCTGGAGGAGAGCTCACAGGGTTAGAGTACCCCAGGATAATTAGCTAAGCTCCGGACTTTGTGTTACACATTTTGGCTTTGTGCTCTTCTTACGCAACAAGTCTCTAAACTAAACTGGAAGACAAATTATAGACAGTAGAAATAAAATTACGCTAGACTTGGTATAGGTGCGCACTGATGAAAACCTTCAATACTAGGAATGGGTAGAATGATACACTGTGGTTCACGTTCTATGGCTATGATACCAATTAATTTGAAAATGAGAACATTCATCAGAAGTTGTCACTCATTAGGTCTCAGCTGCAGTGATGCTAAAGTTATCTCATATTTCTGTATATATTTATTGTAATATCTACTGTAAGTACCAAAGCAAATGTTCACTGGAACCTCTTTGAAGGACCACTGCACTGTTGCTCAGAAACAAAGCAGATCCGTTTAGGTATACACCTACCGTATCAATTACATTAGAATTTCTATGTACATCATTTGGGTCTTATTTCATTTGGCCTCTGAACTGGCTCTTGCCAGGTATTCCAGCCCTAGCTGCTTCCTTCTGATAACTTAAAATCAAAAGGAAAAAATTGTGAAGAACTGTAAATCAGCCAGGAAAAATATAATGGGAGCCAGAGAATTAGGCATTCTGGGATTGTAACATCATAAACATGCAACTCAGTAAAAATGAAGCAGGTCCATAAAGAGTGGGGAGAAGTGTGAAAGCACCTGGTTAGTGACTGTTGCAGGGTCCACATGCTGCAAGGAAATCCAGTCTAGTTTAACTGTACTATTAAACTAATTCTGTTGATGAAGAAACCAAGGTAGCTGTTACATTATAAAAACTGAGGTATCAGTAACTGCCCTTACTGCAAAGATTTGTTTCCCTACAAGAAGCACTAACTTTCCTGCAGTCTCATGGTTCCAGCTATATTGATGTCTAAAAAAAAAAAAAATAAAAATACTCTGGGGAGAATAATTTAAGCAGTTGTGCATGGGCAGCTGCACACTCCAGTCTCGGTTTTATAACAAGAAAAACATTTTCTTCCAGCCATATATAAGTGGAAACCACATCCATTAACTGATCATCTCTGGAAGGCTCATGAATAGAGGACAGCACTAAAAAGTGACTTGTAACAGAAAATCAATCACTGGCCATGATGTTCATATTACTAATAAAAAATCAGGATTGTCAGAGGCTTAATCATACCTTGTAGGTACCTAACGCAGCTGGTTCGTGTGTCAGGGGCAAACTAGGCAGCCATTAAGAAATAACAGTAGTTCCTCTCATGTTATTTTTCATAACACTAGTCCCAGCTCTGCAGTGTAGATGGGACCCCGCACCAGTTTGGGGTGCAAAGCTAAGATTCAGGAAAAATTATCTGTTTTGTAATTTTGCATCTGTTTGCACTTTTGGACCAAAATGGCCTCTTACATTTTGGCCAAATAACACATATAGATGTTGCTCAGGTGTGCCAAAAGAAAAAAAAGAAAAAGAAAAAAGCTTTGTGGCAACTTGGTTTTAAAATATAAGAGGAGGGGGGGAAGTCACACAAAAAACCCTCCACATTTTAAAAAATTTCACCATGCTTTGAAAAAACCTTAGCCACAGCTTTCTAGGATCAGCAAATCATGTAACATTTAGTTCAGAAGAATGTAGATGCAAGTAATTTTTATGTTACCCAGCAGGGGTCACTATCCAGCCATAACTGAGACACATAGGAGCAGGTTACTTGAGTTTCCAAAAAGTAGAAGAGTTTTGACAGGATACATTAGTATCCAGCAAACACATTACTTTCTTCTTTTGACAGCTCATCTGTCCTGAAAGAAGTACTTGGACCAAGTCCAGAGTACAAACTGATTTTGATTAGAATTATTTACAAAATTGTTCATTTTGCAGGGACTACACTGATGTTGTCTTTAGCTAAATCTATACTGATTTACTAATTATTAACAACATAGACTTTGGCAAATGAAAAACATCTCTATTAGAAAAATGCCCAAGAGTAACCTTTTCCCAATGTAACTTGTTCGGTTTTGGTTTGGGTTGGTTTTTTTCTGAAAGAAATTATTTTACAAAGCTGCAACTCTTGAGGAAAATTTTTCAGTAGACACTGCCATTCCTTCTACGCACCAACGTCCCCCTCTTTGTATGTGATCCTCAACATTTAGATGTGATTTTGAATGTTATGTTTCTTCTACCAGAAAACGGCAAAGCTGCTCAGAACTCCTGATGCAGCTTCCTTTCAAGCCAGAGTGACATTCTTCTTCTACCATTTAGTGAGAGATGGATTCAGCTCATCATGAAAAAAAGTTGCTCTTTCTGCTTGTCTTTCATAGCTGGCACAGGAGAACACACGGCAAGACAAGATATCTGGGGTGACTTTGCTGACAGATTTCAGTTTTAAAGGTGACTTTCAGAGGACTATCTTTAATCCTCGTGGTTCACCAAGAGACCTTAATAACTGTCTAAATGTGAAAAGTGACACTTTCATTTTAATCCTGTATGGGACAGTGGAAAATATGCATCTCCAGTAAAAAAAAAAAAACATTGTAAAATGCAGAAATTTCAGAAAAGCTAGTGGTAGGTAGTCTAGCGGTATATTTCTTTAGACAATAGCTGATGTTTTAAACAAATACATAACCATGCCATAATGCAATCTATAGTAGGAAAATGTTTTATACATTGTGGGTTTGAGGGAGAGAGAGGGTATACACCATATATTCAGCTGGAGGGAGAGGTAAGAAAAGAAATGGAAGCTTAATGTACAGGAGAAAGCATGCTTGTGCCTAATCCATTAGAAAAATTGCTCAAGAGTATTCCTATGATGTGAAAATACATCATACTCTCAGGCTTAACAAGACCTAGATTGATTGCCTGAGTAATATTGCTGGTAGCACAGAACTTTAACTTGTACACCCAATTTTTTTAATTTGCCAGGAACTGTATTTGAAGTACGCAATAAGCCTAAAAGGAATCTGCTGGGGATGAATAGGAGAGAGATTGGAAATGTGGAGGGAGGGAATGTGAAGGTTTTTCATTCTCTAATGAAGGGTTTGTCTTCTGGCAGTGACCAGCACTTCTGTTTCCAGTTAGACCCAGCAATTTGCACTCAGTTATAGGCCTTCTCCCATCTTTTTGGCACTTGTGTCTGGTTAAGACATGCCAGCAAGAGTATGGGAACTCTGAAGAATGGGGAACAGGATTCCTGATGTGTTACTTAAGTGCCTGCATTAGGAGACAGCCCTTCTAAATCTTTTTAGCAATAATCAGCAAGAAACACGTTTGATGTTGCCAGAGCTCCTGAAATTCAGTCTGCCAATCAAACAGTGAGAAATATGGGTGTACAGCTAGACAGAATGAGATCAATTCCATGTGAATGTGCCTCACACAGACACCTGCACAGGCACACACAGAGCAAAAAGTAATTTTCTGAAGTAACTGATTAAAGCTGTGCAATTAGCCTGTTTGCCCCATATAGCAACACGTGAAGAAATTACTGTAACTACACTGGAATCCACGATCCCAGAATTGTCCTCTAAAATTCTAGTTAGAATGTGTTGTAGATGAAGACGAATGTTCAACCTGATCTGCCTAAATATGCTTCAGTGACCACAGTCAGAAAATATTTAAGAAGTGTAAGGCTGAAGTAGAAGGTAATATCTCAGTACTTAACAAACCTACACATCACTTAGAAATATCTATATTTCCTACAAGTAAGAAGTACTGACAAGGCACTTCCTATGTTTAGCTGCTATTGCTGTGGGTCTGAAACTGCATTGAAGCTGAACACCTAAAATATCAAAAAGTTCACTCTAGAGCATTCTAATCAAACCTCGTAGGTTCTTCCAATGAAAGTATCTTTGATTTCTTATCATTTTTAGGCGGACAACACCTGCTTATAATAAAATCTGCAAGTGAAATGTTTTGTTAGACTAACCAATGCAGTAAGAAAAAATGAATGAGCTTTGGGGCACATGAGTCTTAACTGGGACCCCAAGCTGCTTTGTTTTTCTAAAACACAGGACAAATGCATATGTTCCGCTTGCAAGGGGAAAACAGCCAGAGTCAGAGAGGAGATGTAAGCAAATACAAAATTAAAAAAAAAGCAAACCCATATACAAGCATGTATGAGCAAAGCATTGTGCAGAATATGATGCAAAGAAGTGAAATTATCTTTTAGGAGAAGCCTAAAAGTATTTGAAAATGTTTAGTTTGGACTTCCTGAAAACATTGTCATTGACAAATGAATCTAAAGAAAAAGAAGCAAATACTAACCAACGCAGTTAGAAACTTAAAGTAATCTTTTTGAACACAAAGATTTTGAAGACTCCTTTTAGTCATTGATTTATTTTCTTAAATGCCCACATACTTAAGGTTTTTTTCAGTGCAAGGAATCTCACTGAAAGGGTAGATAAGTAGCTGTCTTAAAGAGTAATTGAAATGTGTGCTCAAGCATTTTCAGTGATCAAACTCTTTTGAAGAGATTTTGAACATTTTTGCCTTTTATTTTTAACAATTGTGTACCTTCCTGAGCCATTCCAGGTAGAAACATCTTGTTCCTGTGGAAGAAATTAGCTGAACTTGACATCAAATAGATGGTCATTTTCAACAGCAATCCCACTTAAAGACCACATGCAGTGACAAATATTGTACAAAAGCAGAGTCAAAACACTATCTCAAAGAGCTCCCCCTCGGAATGAGAAAAGGAACTTGTAAGTGGACAAGGAGGGAGGGAAGGATGGATGAAACTATAGAAATAATATAAAAGTTACTCACACAAAAGCTGTCTGTGTGAATCGGTGATGTTTGCATTCTCGTGCCAGAAGGGATTAATCAAAGGGTAACATTCACTCCTCACTAACAGGGAAGGGAAAAAACAATGAGAAAAAATTACACTATATCTTATTGCAGTAGATCCTCTGTTTTTTTCTTTTTGCATGTACATATAAGTCATATAATATTACCTGCTTTAAAAAACAGTCATTCCTAGGTAGGGAAGGAAAGGAGGGGCTTTTTGCTACCCAGCATTGGCCAGCTTCTGCTCCCATGGGGCCTGACCACTGAAGTCAAGAGGGAAACATCTGCTCATCTCAGTGGGGCTCAGGGCACAGCAAAGGGGAGAATTCCTTTAACCTGCTCCTTCTCCCCTGCTCCACTGGAAGTAACATCCTTTCTTGCCTATGATGAACACTACTTACTGCTTGTTCTTAATGGTGGAATCAAAACCAAAAGTAATATGCCTGGCACACAAGTTAAACTAAATGGGGAAAATCCTGTAAAATCCAGGTAGGATTTATGGATCTTTCATTAAAATCCAGAACTGTGAAACACCAAGCAGGATCAAATGCAGTACAATTACTTGGTGAACCCGGTAAGTCTTTAGTCACTTACCTTTAGTTAGCATGGGATTAAGTTAACTTTGTTTATATTATTTAAAGAGATACACTTCAAACTAATAATATTTATATTGATATCGCTTATATTAATATTACTTATGTATGTAAACTAGACATTGTTTAATATTCTTGATGTTATTATTTACCATTTTAATGGCTTTAACCCAGAGCTGTCGCCCCGTAATTCCCCCCGAGTCAAATGAAGAGACATCTCCCTCCTTCTAAACGGTTAACGTTTATTGAATTACTTTGAATTAAAAGTCGATGTAAAATCGGGTTACAGTAGCCGAAAATTGGCCATCCCCACGCCTCCTCGGGCAAGCCACCTCCTGCCGATACTGGACAAAGGCTGGAGGGCAGCGGGCTGCTCCTCCGAGCACGCACAGCCCGGACAAGGAGCGACCGCGACCGCGACCGCGACCGCCTGCTGCGGCCCCTCCGCTGCCACGGGCCGGAGCTGCCGCCGCCGCCCCCCGCGGCCGGGAAGAGTCGAAGCCCGCGGCCACCCCGCCCTGCCGGACACGCGTGGGACCCGCCGCGCCACTCACCGCGGCAGGTCCGCCACAGACCCGAGTGCGAGCTGAGGGCGTCCGTGCCGTTACGGGACGCCTCCAGCCTGGAGGCATCGATGATGTACCAGAAGTCCGTCGCGATGGCCACCACGAGGAAGACGAAGCTTGACGCTCCCACCAGGGCCACGAAGAGGGAGAGGACGCCCAAGTTAACCTTCATGCCGCCGGCCGCCGCCGCCGCCGCCCCGCCTCGGCGAGACCCGGCGGCCTCGCCTCGCCTCGCCTCGCCTCGCCGGGCCGGGGCCGGGCCGGGCCAGCGGGACCCGCCGCAGGGAGCCCGCCTCGAGCCCCGCCTCGAGCCCCGCCCCGGCCGCGCGGCACGGAGCCGGGGGGTGAGGGGGACCGTCTGTCTCCCTTCGCGCCTCAGCCCGCCGCCGGGCGGAGCGGGGACCCCGCGTCCCGCCGCAACGCCCCGGCCGCGGCCCCGGCCCCGGCCCCGGCCCCGGCCCCGGCCCCGGCCCCGGCCCCGCGGTGCTCCCCGGGGCGCGGGCGGGCCCTGCTCCCGGCCCGGCCCCGGCCCCGCTCGGTTCGCTTTCCCGCCCGGCCTGTCAGCCACGGCCGCCGGCCTTGCGCTCTCCCCGAAGGTCTGTGGATGGGGGGGCTGTGGGGAGCGGGGCGCTGAGCCCTGCGCCCCTGGGCACGGGTGGGGCAGCCCTGGAAGACAAGGCTGCCTTCCTAGAAAGGGAGACCCGTCAGGAAATACGGGCAGGGGGGCATCCGGATAGCTTAGGTGGCTTTGAAACTCTCGGGACGGTCTCTCCTCAGAAGGACAAAGGCTTCCTTGTTCCAAACACCACTGTCCCTGAGGAGAGGGGCGAGCAGAAGCCAGGCTCTGGGGACCAGTAACAGGGCGGGTGTTTTTACTGCCTTTCTGTTGTTGTCTGTATTTACAAGAGATTTCCTCGTGTTCTTTGCCTTCCAGATGCTGACCTCGGAAGGATAGATCTAATTTGAAAGATGGTGTCAGAGAAAGCAGTAACGTGGCAATTGCTGCCTGATACAGTGATGTCTGTACCCTGCTCGGGATGATTTTCCTGTCAAAGCATCACTGATGGAGGGGAGGACACACATGGTATACCCTCTTCCAAAAACGTCGGAAGGACAAGCAGTTATGTAGTTTCCAAGGGCACGTGGTCATGTGTGAGCCCCTAAGCCGCACTTCACCTAGCCTCCTGCTGATCTTCAGCCCACTGAAATCTGTTGGCTGACAAGGTAGATTGCAGTAACACAACCTTTGTTTTAAATCTGCAGAGCATTTACTATGGAGTTTTACAGCATCGCTTCACTGGCATAAAGATACAGTGCAGGTAGGGTCAACAGGGCATCTTGTTTTCCTGTAACTCACTTCAGGTCTTCCAGGGAATTGCTAAGTAACTCCTAGTCATTAAAAAAATCATTCTCATTCAGTTCCTAGCATGGACACAGGGCAGAATGTGTGACATCATTACCCAACCATGGCAACAAGCTATTGTGAACCAGTAGGGTTTCAGCAGTAGGATCAGTTAAAAGGAAAATATTCCTTGACAGAGAGCATTTATTTAAACACAGTGATTATCAGCACTACAGACCATGTTTTGCTCTGCAGAAGTACAGAAAGGTGTATATTGCTGGGATTATAATAGTCTTTCTGTTCAGGAATACACTGAAGCAGCTGTAGCATTATTCTGAGCCTTTGCCATCTCTTTCTTACATCTCCAAGTTGTATTTGTAATATATGAATGTGCCTGTGTAGTTCTACAAAATAAGCAGCTGTTACCTCATTGTAATAGTGATGGTTAGGTGACAGCAGCCGTACAAGGTTTATGAAGCAAGGTGAAATGTTTTGTTAGACTAACCAATGCAGTAAGAAAAAATGAATGAGCTTTGGGGCACATGAGTCTTAACTGGGACCCCAAGCTGCTTTGTTTTTCTAACTATATTTGCAGAGTTACTTGAAAGTTTTTCTTAGCCCCACAAACACCATGTATTGAGCACATGTTTTATCAGCTCTCCTCTCGTAAATCTAAACCAGAGCCATTCATGCATCTAAACCACCATGCCACCACAATGATCAGCCATTGCCATCTCCCAATTAAAATCAAGGGAAAGCAAAGGGTGTAAAACTGCAGGAACATTTAACCCAGTTGGGTCCAAGCTGTTAATCAAGTATTGTATGAAATGCTTATTAGTGATGATCTGTGTCCTGGAGAGTTCTTGTCCTAATCTTAGGGCCCACAAAGTTCTGGACACATATTTATTTTTAGAAACACTATTAAATAATTTGGTTTAGCTATCAAGATATAGAATCATAGAATCATTTAGGTTGGAAAAGACCTTTAAGATCATTGAGTCCAACCATCAACCATGCCCCCTAAACCGCGTCCTGAAGTGCGTTGTCTACACTCTTTTTGAATACCTCTGGGGATGGTGACTCAACCACTTCCCTGGACAGCCTGTTCCAATGCCTGACAACCCTTTCAGTAAAGAAATTTTTCCTAATGTCCAATCTAAACCACCCCTGCCTCAACTTGAGGCCATTGCCTCTTGTCCTATCTCCAGCACTCACCTCACTACAACCTCCTTTCAGGCAGTTGTAGAGAGCAATAACATCTCCCCTCGGCCTCCTTTTCTCCAGTCTAAACAGCCCCAGCTCCCTCAGCCACTCTTCATAAGACTTGTGCTCCAGGCCCCTCACCAACTTGGTTGCCCTTCTCTGGACACACTCCAGCACCTCAATGTCTTTCTTGTAGTGAGGGACCCAAAACTGAACGCAGCACTTGAGGTGCGGCCTCACCAGTGCCGAGTAAAGGGGGACGATCACCTCCCTGCTCCTGCCGGCCACACGATTTCTGATACAGGCCAGGATGCCGTTGGCCTTCTTGGCCACCTGGGCACACCGCTGGCTCATATTCAGTTGGCTGTCAACCAGCACCCCCAGGTCTTTCTCTGCCGGGCAGCTTTCCACCACTCTTCCCCAAGCCTGTAGCGCTGCATGGGGTTGTTGTGACCCAAGTGCAGGACCCGGCACTTGGCCTTGTTGAACCTCATACAATTGGCCTCAGCCCATCGATCCAGCCTGTCCAGATCCCTCTGCAGAGCCTCCCTACCCTCGAGCAGATCGACCCTCCCTCCCAACTTGGTGTCATCAGCAAACTTGATGAGGGTGCACTCAATCCCCTCATCCAGATCACTGATAAAGATATTAAACAGAACAGGGCCCAACACCGAGCCCTGGGGAACACCACTTGTGACCCACCGCCAACTGGATTTAACTGCATTCACCACAACCCTCTGGGCTCGTCCATCCAGCCAGTTTTTCACCCAGCGAAGAGTACACTTGTCTAAGACATGAGCTGCCAGCTTCTCAAGGAGTATGCCGTGAGAGACAGTGTCAAAGGCCTTACTGAAGTCCAGGTAGACAACATCCACAGCCTTCCCCTCATACACTAGGTGGGTCACCTGGTCATGGAAGGAGATCAGGTTGGTCAAGCAGGACCTGCCTTTCATGAACCCATGCTGGCTGGGCCTGATCCCCTGTTGTCCTGCACATGCCATGTGAGCACACCAAGATGAACTGTTCCATAATCTTCCCCAGTACTGAGGTCAGGCTGACAGGCCCGCAGTTCCCCGGATCCTCCCTCCAACCCTTCTTGTAAATGGGGGTCACATTGGCAAGCCTCCAGTCATCTGGGACCTCCTCTGTTGACGAGGATTGCTGATAAATGATGGAGAGTGCCTTGGCAAGCTCCTCTGCCAGCTCCCTCAGTACTCTTGGATGGATCCCATCTGGTCCCATAGACTTGTGAGTGTCCAGATGGCGTAATAGGTCACTAACTATTTCCTCCTGGATTAAGGGGGGTATATTCTGCTCTTCATCCTCACCTTCCAGCTCAGGGGGCAGAGTACCCTGAGGATAACTGGTCTCACTATTAAAGACTGAGGCAAAGAAAGCATTAAGTACCTCAGCCTTTTCCTCATGTCTGGTGGCAATGTTCCCCTCTGTATCCAATAAGAGATAGATATTCTCCTTTGCTCTCTTTTTGTTGTTAACATATTTGTAAAAACATTTTTTGTTGTCTCTTACAGTAGTGGCCAGATTGAGTTCTAGCTGAGCTTGTGCCTTTCTAATTTCCTCTTTGCATGACCTAACGAGATCCCTGTACTCTTCCTGAGTTGCCTGCCCTTTCTTCCAAAGATTATAAACTCTCCTTTTTTTCTTGAGTCCGAGCAAAAGCTCCCTGTTCAGCCAGGCCTGTTGCCTTCCTCGGCAGTTCGTCTTGCAGCGCATGGGAATAGATTGGTCCTGAGCCATTAAGATTTCCTTCTTGAAGAATGTCCAGCCTTCCTGGACCCCTTTACCCTTCAGGACTGTCTCCCAAGGGACTCTCTCAACCAATGTCCTGAACAGGCCAAAGTTTGCCCTCTGGAAGTCCATGGTGGTGGTTTTGCTGACCACCTTCCTTGCCTCACCAAAAATTGAGAATGCTATCATCTCATGGTTGCTGTGCCCGAGACGGCCTCCGACCATCACACCTCCCACCAGTCCTTCCCTGTTTGTAAACAGTAGGTCTAGCAAGGCTCCTCCCCTGGTAGGCTCACCTACCAGCTGTGTCAGGAAGTTATCATCTTCCACTCACTCCACTAACCTCCTAGACTGCTTGCTCTCTGCCGTGTTGTATTTCCAGCAGATGTCTGGAAAGTTGAAGTCCTCCATGAGAACAAGGGCACACGATTGTGAGACTACTGCCAGCCGCTTGTAGAATGATTCATCTGTCTCTTCACCCTGGTTGGGTGGTCTATAACAGACTCCCAGCACAATATCTGCCTTATTAGCCTTCCCTCTCATCCTTACCCATAAGTACTCAACCTTGTCATCACAATCATGTAGCTCTGTACAATCAAAACACTCCCTAACACGGAGAGCCACCCCATCACCTCTCCTTCCTTGCCTAAGATATGTGGGAGTCCTTGTTGAATCTGTCTAGACTAACTTTACAGTAAACAAAAGTTAGAGCCTGCTAACCTTTATCCTTGTGTGACCAGACTGTGATGATAGAAAAGTTTATGTCAAGAATAAATCAACTCTACATAGAGGTTTAATTTCTACATCAGCATAATCTATTTAGGCATTCATTCTCATGCTGAGGAAAAATTAATTCCTACAAAGTCAGGAAACTAAAAAAGTACGAGATCATCAAAACACCTTCATGTATTCATTAGGAAAGGTTTGTAATGAAAGGAAAAAGCCAGTAGTACAGATTAGTTTGTCCAGAGATGTAATTTCCAATTTACTGAGGTCTCTAAAAAGAATTCAAGACTCTGAAAGTCAAACTAGGACTTTCAGCATAAAAGATTCAAAATTTTCATCTAGATTTATCTTTGTGGAGAAGGAGTAATTCACTTTGCATAGACAGACTAGGTGTTGGTTAGATCTGCTAACATCAATCCCCTGCTCAGAATATCAGAATTCAGAAAATGCTTCCAAAGTTGCAGTTAATTCTCAGTCCACAGAGTGTGATGCAGCAAAATTAGCAGTCTTCCAGTCTGAGCACAGCAGAGCTTGTGTAAGTAACTTTTACCCTACCATTTCTGCTTGCAAGATTACATGGGTGCTGAAGGATTCAGAGGGCATTGTGCTCTGGCAATCACCAGCATGGCTTCCCAGGACTCTTACTGGGTAAAATGCATCTATGGTACAGTTTCTTCTGAGTTGTTCTCAACCTGTACTGTACTGGTTCAGCAGAGGCCCCAGTCCAGTTATGTTTAATGATTGAGAGCTACATCTAAATGAGATCCTTGAGGTAAAGTTGCTGTGGAAGTACTATACTAATTGTGTTAATACTGGAAAGGAGTGAGTGAAAGCCAGAGAAAGTGATTTGGCACTTTGTGGTCAATCATTCTAAATGGTTTACTGAATATCAGCACTCAGAGTAGGAAATAGCATGTCATTAAACCTATTACAAACACAGTTGTTACCAGCAAAACGTCCACCTTCTCTCTGGACTTAACTTCTGTCTGGATTTAAAAGAGCAATTCCTCTCATAGGTCCAGTGTTTGTCTTTTCAAACTACATAAACTATCCATGTAAGTTCAGTAAGCACGTATACTTTTTAAGACGTTCATCAAAACCTTTCTTTTTAAAAAAGACTCTTCTTACAAGATTAATTCCTCAATTTCCCCTGCTCTGTTTGTATTTGTGAAAGAGTTGATTGAGTTACTAAATTATATGTAAACTGAGGAAGGGAGGGATTCCCACAATGTTTACCCATACAACTGCAGGAAAGTAAAAGCCAGTCAGCATAAATGTGCACCAATGACTGTAATTAATTGCTGCCACAGAAACAAGTACTATCAACACACCTGATGTTATTTGCAATCCTTTCCAGGGAAATACCACATTTTTTCTCCTTTTTTTTTCTTTGACTGAAGAATTAAATTGAAAACCAGTTTACCATTCAGCACTCCAGTAAAGCTTATTGGATTCTGAAATTTATTGTTCTTTTAAACTATTAAAAGTTTACTACAATTAGTTCCCCTGTGGTTCAAAGGAGAAAAGCTGAAAGGCAATGTACAATATTACAATTTTAAGATTTGCTGCCTTTTGAAATCACTAACTTTTGGCAGGTTGATCTGAGGTTTGACCATTACTTCTCGGATTTAATCTTTTCATCATGCAGTTGTACGTGTCCATTTTTTTGAACAGCCACAACCTGCAGTGAATTTAAAGGAGCACTGCCCAGTCACAATTTATTGCTGACAAGAGAATACAGGGCATATATCACAATGTCCTGACTCTTACTCAGTGTTACCTGATCTGCCAAAGAAACCCATGGAGTGTAGACATGTCATATTGAATTAAAAGAGGAATTAGAGGAGGGATGTGCCTGAAGTACCCAGCACACATTATCACAGTCAACTTTGGTTTCTTTCAAGTCTTGTTGTAAATTGTTTTGATGGAGAACTAGTTGTTGAGGTTATAGTAGGAGGGATATCTCCTTTTAGGCCACCTGGCTAGATTATATTCTGTGACATTATTGCAACAAATTCTAGCAATTTTATTCTAGCAAATTACAGCAACAAATATTCTGTAGTAGCATCTATCATTTCGCTTACCATTTACCAGGGGAGCATCTTCTGTCTACACATACACAGCACCATCCATTTCTAAATGTAGGTAGAATAACAGTATCTCTACTGTGCTGTTTGCATGAATAGTAATAGTTAGTGTTCAGTTTTCATTTGGATGCTCTACAATCTTTTTCATGATGTTAAGTGTAAATGTTTTAGTCTCTCAGGTTGAGTTCCACTGTGATACGGGAGTGGTCACTCAGGAAGTACACTGCCAAGGACAGTTAAGAAGGCTTGTTTTAATAAAGTCATTGCTTTTAGATAAAGATTGCTAGAATATGCTGTGGAAAAATGAAGAAATATAATTACCTGGCTTTCTGATACAGAAAAGGAGATGAGTATTTATGGAGTATTAAAAGCAGTATTTTTGAACAGCACAAATAAGTATGTGCTTTTCTTTACCAAGTTCAGGTTCTAGTGCTTAACCATGTACAGAGAGGGAAAGTGCTGGAAAGTTAAATGCTTTGTGCAGTAGCTGCTTGTCTCATTAGAAACAGACCCTACTACATGAGGATTTTCTGCAAGCTGGGTAACCATCAGCAAGTGCTAGCATCTGATATGTATAGGAGCACTGGCAAATTCTTTGTGCAATTGTTCAACTGAAATATTTAACAAACTAAAATTTAAGTTTGTCTTGTATGTATCTACTGGAGCTATAGTTCCTGTAATCTTCTATTCATGGTCATGCCACTAAAAGAAGTTGCAGTTCTGTTGAAAAATGTTAATATTTAGGCAAAATCCAGTATCATACTGTCAGAAACTAACTCTCCTACTCAGTTATATCAAAGCTTCCTACTGGAGTCGTAAAAACAACAAAAAAGACTACTGTAGGCCATCTGCAGTCGCTGATCAAATGCTGCCTCAGAATGCAGCTCAAAACTTTCTTCTTTAGTATTATGCCATGTTGGTTTACATCACAACGGTTTCCCAGAGAAAAAATCCTATTGATGTTACTATGGCATGTACATTGGACATAGGCAAAGTTCTGGCAAAGTCATTATGGGCTTTAGGATTATCTGGCAAGACTATGGTGTGTAATGGTGTGTAATAAGTTACTGCTGCTGCATACAATATAGGATTGTGTTTTGGTGCAAAAAAGGAAAAATATGCCAGCAAGTCCTGTAAACTCCTTACTGGATCAGCTAAGAACATTGGCAACTTATGGTGTGCCCCATAAGGTCTCAGGCAGTTGCTTTGACTATGGGTACCAAAACTACATACCAAGACACTATATAGTACCAATACTACTACACTATGTGTGTAGTATTTTGTTGTCTTTAGAGGGTTTAGCTTTCATACAAGCTATAAGCAAAGCATATGAGGAAGGTTCAAAACATGCTGAATAAGCTCCCCTGGCATTCTTTCTTAATGTATTTCTGTGTTTCTGTATTTCATCACATGATACCTAAGCTTCCTCCTTTGGACTGGGGTGAACTGTAAGTCCCACGTATTTCTGTTTTCACTATGTGAGAATATAGACTGTGGGAAAGCTTTGATTATCCATGCTTATGCTTGGCGATACCATGAACAAAAACTGGACTGAAGAAGTATCTCGGGAGGCTGGTTCAGAGAAGCTTTGTAGTTAAGGTTTTCCAAATATTTTTCTGCTTGAAAGGCAGTTCAAAACACTCAATAAAGAGATTAGTCACATCTCATCCTTTCAAAAGTTCTTGTCTAGAGCTAAAAAAATATATTCCTATTTTTTAATCTGGCTTTTCTTTGCATAGGAAGCCAGTAGCTGTAAACTATGCAAAACACTTAATCCAGTGCTCTGAACAAAGTGTTAGCTCAAGTATGTGAAAGAAAAGCTCCTGGTTTAGGCACTCTACTTCTAATCCTACCTTATGACATCTGAAAATGATCTTGTCGTTGTTGTATTGAATATAAGATTTCCTAACATTTTCTTCTGGGCTTGATCTCCATCACTGTAAAACACCCAAAGATCAATGCTGTTCTTATGTGTCACTTTTCTTAGTTAACAATAAGGCCTCCAAGTCATCCACACGGCAATCCCTAGTGATAATGGCACTGTGTTTCACTGTGGGGCATCCCAGATCAAATATTGTATTTAAACACACCCCCAAAAGTTGCCTTAGCCTCACATCCCTCAGATACACAAGAAAGGTGCCAGTCAAAAATGAAATGAGTATTGAAAGTAAAAATCAACTGCTGGTCTCATTTGTTTTCTCTTGAAAGTTGTGCACTCTGGAAACTGATTTACAGAGCACTGGTTTGAATTCTGACATGGCTACATACAAAGAACTGCACAAAACTCTGAGAAGCATAATTTGATTTACTGGAAATTGGTGTAGGAACCACAAGGTAAAAAAGGAAGTTTGTGTAACTTAATCTTAGTCAAGCAAGTATTTATGTAGTGTGTCAAGCAGAAGAAGACCTATAGGTAATAAGAGTGTACTGAGCAGGTAGAACAGATGCTGATGAGCTCAAACACTGAAAGTGACAAGCCTGACAGGGACAAATACTGCTCAGGAAGACTAGGGAAAAGAGGGCAGAACACAAAGGCAGTGCAGGAAATACAGGGAGTAAACAATCCACCCACAACAGAAATATTTTTGACTGCTGAAGAAGTATGTGGAAAAAAGAGCTTGAGATAAATTTGCCCTTAGTGTCTCAGCACCCTGACTTGCAGGATACATTAACTTTGGTCTGTAAGACCTGTCAAGAAAAAAAAAAAATAGAGCAAAGCAGCTTTTAAAATAAAGAAATCACGTTAAAATATGGGACTTTTATTTTCCATCTTGCCCACTGAGACTTTCACAGTTGGCCCTCTCCTTTTGCCTTGGCTTGCAGTCTTGAAGTGGCCTCCTGCATTGCAACACTTTGCACAGCCTTTTCTAGGTCCCTCAGTGTGTCTCGCCGTCAGCTCTGACACCCGGTCAGGCTCTGTTCTCCATCCATACCCAGGCAGGAAGTTCCATGCATGTCTCCTTCACTTGCCGTTTGTCCCACCTATGTGATTCCCAACTGACCATGTCCATGTGGTCTCTGAAAGGCTGCAGTCTCGTGCTTCTTCCACAGGATCTAGTGGTGCATGTGTCGCAGGGAAAAACAGACAGACATGTAGCAACACTGAAACCTTCCTTCTTGGGCACTATCCAGACATTAATTATCCAGGCATTTTTTTAAGATAATAAGGCCCCAAGTACTCAGTATATGGATGAGAATTATAGCAGCCTTAGAGAACAGCCTGATCTGAATCCCCAAACTGTCAACAAAGGTTGTATTAACAGCCTGCCTCTAAAACAGGTCAGGGAAGAAATGAATGTGGTGGATGTGAATACAAAAACTTTTCATAGTATCAAGGTCAATGGTGATGCTAAAGTGCTTAGTTTAATAAAAGTGTCTCGTTTCCATTGCACACTTATGATTTGTTACAGAGTAAGTGAAATAATGCCTACTTGAAGCAGGTGATAAAGGTGACCTCATCTGTATGACTTTGCTTCAATGGGATTACAGGACACTCTTATAGTCTTAATACCAAGAGACAAGATGGTGGATTGTATTAAGCAACAGGAACGGTAGCATTTTTTGGCTAGCCCAGCTAGCTCAAAAGAGGAAGTCTGCCATGGTATGTGCAAGCAAATACAGAGGAGGTGCAATGAGAGGGACGTGAGAAGTACAGCATGCCAGAGAGGAGCAGGTCTAATGAGAATCTAAATTGAGATTAAATGACCCCTAGTGATGATGTGAACAGCCTGTAATAAACTGCTGTATTATCTAATTATTACTCTGTCTTGAATAGACCCAGTTTATCTCTAGCATAGACTTCTTGGGACTCAGTCAGTGGATGAAATTGGCCCAATTCATCATTTAAAATAAGCAGTTAAACCTCTGTAAAGCTGTCTGGTATGTGAGGTAAATTAAAGTCTTTACCTTCCTCTTTTTCATCCAATACAGGTCTAAGGCTGAGAAATGCCTGAGGCTGTTTCACTGCCTTGTTAGTTTGACATGCTTGAAAAAGTAATGAAAAGTATTGCTGAGCAGAATGGATGGATGGAACTTTCTCTTACTTTCTGGAGCATTGCTCAATGTGAAAGTCTTTGCTAAAATTTTAAGAGAGCATTTGGTATGGAGCATGAAATATAAAATACTTTTCTGCAGTTCTTCACTATAATCTAGTGTAGAGATACTGATTTAAGACAATGATCACTGACTGCTGCTGAAGAATCAGAGTAGCTTTTGTATTTTGTGGATTTGATGCTTGGGAGTAAAGGGGGGCTTTTCATTTACCTTAATTTTGCTCCTTTTCCCCTGACTAAAGAGAGGTATTTTTGGTGTTTGCAATTATAGTCACTGGGTTGACATTGTTCTAAGAATCACCTGAGACATTACATACATGCCTCTCAGAAAAACTTCTGTGCAAATCAGCTTGTGTTGGATGTGAGGAGTCATGATGGGTTGATGCCAAGGGCATGCAAATTATTGTTCTGAATAAGCCCATAGAGAAAAATGCTATAGTCAATGAGTGTGAATGTAACTGATAAACAACAACAAAATAGTTAATGAAAAAGAAATCACTGTGGATTTTAGCTCTGTGTTGCTAATGTTAGTGCTTTGTAATTCAGTTTTCTTGCTGGTGTGGCAGTATGATTCTTAGCTTCCCCTGGGAAGGAGAAATGGATGCTCAGGAAATGTGGAAACACAAAAGCTGACAGCTGCAGTTGCCCTTTTTAATTATTTTTCAGTTATTCCTCTCATGCACTTTTCAACTTCAAGCAGTTATTTAGGAATTTTCAACCTGGTGACCAACATTGAGGTGCCATACATGCTTGGAGAGCAGAGCAAAATTCTTCACTGATTTATCATCTAGACCCACAGTCCTTTTATTCGCTGTGCTGCCTGACATTTCTCTGTGCTGCTTGATGGCTTAAGGAACTTGTCTCAAGTACTTTCCATACCAGCATACGAGTAAACAAGATGAAGTGAAAACTAGTTCAGCATATCTCCTTTCAACAGCCCCAGTACAGTATGACTGAAATTATGAGGGCTGATACATTTTTTCTTGCTGATAGCCTTCAGTTTGTTTTTTGTTTTATTTTTTGGTTTTACTGACCTAATGAAAGCACAGAATGTGCTTCTGTCTGGTAGACATATAATGAAGGAAAAGAAGACAAGCAAAGAGACAGTATAGTATGTACTGGAAAAAGATCATGAGCTATCAGGGATATACTACAGCACAGTACAAGATCAAATATGTGGTGGTGTATTAATTCATCTGGTTATTCTGGCCTGCTTAGAATCAGCTCTGATCTCTTATCTGTTCCTAAGGAATTAGATTTTCCATGATACATATTCTTCAGGATTGTCTGTATAGTATTCTTCTCTGACCCTCCTGCAGCAGTGCCGGCATTTTAGAAGGCACTCTAAGGAATTGTCCCAGCAATATCCTTTGGGCCATGAAAGGATTGGACAAAAATCACGTGGGAAGCAGTCATTTATTTAAGTCCCCTAATTCCTGGTGTGATATGACTAAGTGATACTCTTGGGTTACTTTCTTTAAGCAAACTCCTATCTCACATGGCTGTGAGGAAGATAGGAAATGTAACTGAGGTGCATCCTAAAGTCTTTAAAAAAAGAGGTAGATCTCAGGAATTTGCTGCCAAAGCCCTCTTGTGTGTAGTACAGAAACTGCACCTCCAGATTGTCTCTAAACACTATCGTTGTTATCACCCACATTATAATGTCTGCAGCCACACTGGCTCCTTTAAGACCTTCTACAGCCACAGGATATTCCTGCTTTGCCTAATGATTATATGTATGTAAAACAAGGTAGCTGCATTTTTTAGAAAAGAAATGATAGCAGCTCCATTTCTCATATAATGTGCCTTCGTGTTTAAAAGATTCTGTCTAGTGTAGTGAAACACCCAGCTTTTTAGCTACTCCTTTGGTAATACTTAGTCTGCATACCAGTAAGTGTCTCTTGTTGCAGACTGGTAAGATTTTGTGAAAAATATAATCCGCTTTGTCTGCATATTGTTAGCACTTTGTAGCAGTGGGGAGTATGCCAGCAGAGAGAGACTGCAGTAATAATTTATGTGGCAGCATATCACCACAGGAAGTAAAATAATATTCTGCTCTTTCACAGGAGCCAGATAAAAGGAAAACAAACCTCCAAAGCATTTTTGTCAGATGTTCATCCAATAGAATTCCCCACAGAAACTCCAATGGCAGATCTGAATGGCTTGCTGTGTTTTCCATTTCATTACCACTCAACACTCTAGACTGTAAAAACAGGGAAAGATTACTTCATTCTCTTAATAATTCTTAGCCTTTATAGAAGGATGCAGATGACGAGAAACAGACGTCTAGAAATAAATACAGACTATGCATTACATTCCAAGGGTTTTTTTTTCCAGCATTAGTTCTTTAATTCTTCCTTCCCCACAAGCATCCACTCCAGAAAAATACAAGGATCATCTGTAGCAATTGACATTAGTATCCTATAACAAGTAATTAATAAGTAAATGCCCACTTTTGAACCGGATCTTCCTGCTGAAAGATACGAACAACTTCAATAGCCCTTGCAGACGCGCAGAGGAACTTGACTAGAACACGGATGGGAGTTTGGAGCATACCTATGTCCGTGATTTTGCACGGAGACGGGATTGCGGAGCTATGGACAGCGGCAGCACATCCAGCTGCTGTGGTGCACTGTGCGAGCACAACACCCGCGGCCTCCAGACAGCACAGCCGGGCAACACGGCCCCGCGTTCGGCGCCAGATCAGCAGCCAGCTCTCGGCTGTAGATGAGCTCAGCTGTGCAGTGAGTACCTAAGGCACCGAGATCCAGGATGGAGATACTAAAATCTGCTAGACAGCTGTTGCCTAACTCCGCAAGTGATATAAATTTCTATTAAGTTTCCCGAAGCGCTCTGGTATGAACTCAGTTGTCAGTTTATTTTACCTGGTTCATGATACCTAGTTAGAAACTCTGCAGAATTAAGCAGCTAAACCCCCCGTCCGCCAAGTGAGCGAGCAGATACTGCTATTGCTTCATCTCATCTTACGGCAGTAGTCGAGTTCTGGCGTGCGTTATCTGGGCTGAGGAAGAAATGCCTCCTTGCCTCCATGCGGGTTTTCCATCTTTCGTTTGGAAGCCGCTTAGAGGTTTTGCATGGAATTACACATGAACTGCGACAGGGTAAGCGACGCTGAAAGCAAGTAATAAAAGAACAGGGGTGAGGAACGAGGGTCCAAACCCTGGGCAACTGCTGCGGATGCTTCAGCGGCAAGACTAAGCCTAGCTGCCGGCGTTTCCTCTGACTGACCCCCCCGAGAGATTTTCACCGAGAGCATAGTGCCGGGTAACTCCTCAACAGAGAAGAGCCTTCACGAGCACCGGGGGCGACCCAGGGCACCGTCTGCAGCGTCCGGGCACGGCCGTCATTCCCGCTCTGCCCCGGGAAACCAGCAAGCGGGCGGCGGCTCCCAGCAGCGAGCAGGGCAGGCGCTAGGCGCAGGCATGCGTAGCCCGGGCCTTGTGCTGGCGACAGCGGGACGAGCGGCCGAGCCCGGCGCCCGCCGGGGCGAGCAGCGGGACCGCGGCGGCGCGGAGGGCGCCCGGCACCGCCGCTCCCTGCGGGCGGGGCTGACGGGCAGCGGGGCGCGGCGGCGGCGTCAGCCGCGCGCCGGAAGGAGCCGTCGCCTGCGAAATGGCGGCGGCGGCGGCAGGTGGGAGAGGCGGGGTGGGCCCGCCGGGGTCGGTCCGCCGGGGTCGGTCCGCCGGGGTCGGCCGAGGGGACGCGCTCGCCCTGGCGCCGTCGTGCCCCCGCAGCCGTCCCTTCCCTGCGGAGCCGCTCCTCCAGCCCGGAGGGTCTGAGGGGCGCCGGCCGGCGCCGGGCAGCAGCAGCAGGAGGAGGAGGAGGGCGGCGGCGGCGGCTTCGTTTGGAAACGTGCCGGTGTTGGCAGGGCTGGGGGCCTGCCTGCGGGCAGGAGGCGGTGGGTCCTCGGGGAGAGGGGCTTTGGCTGCGGGCGGAGCTCGAGGCTTCGGGCTCTGCCCTGACCGCGAAACGGCGCCCGGCCTTTCCTCCGTAGTGCTGCCTTGGCTTGTCTCCTCCGCGGATGGTGGGAAACTGCGTTTTGTTGCTTTACATCAAGTCTGGGCGTAGCTTGTGCGCGTATTTTTGCGGGCGAAGGGCAGGTTTGGAGGCTGGATTAGGTTTTGCAACTGTTAATAGAACTTCAGAACTGCAGTTACAAAGGCTGCCTGGGTAACTCGAAGCATTTTAAGCCTATATATTTATGATCTTGTTCAAGCACAAGCAGATAATAGAAAACTTAGCTTAATCTTCCAAGATGTTAATGCCAACATAGGAAACAGCATCAACGGTTTTTACATAAGGAGTATTAGGGGTGCTCATAGCTGGTGAGACCTGGGTGTCTTTGTTAACTAAATCATTCATATCACGTTTGACGATTTGTTTGTGTGATCTAAGCTTGTTATCTCAGTTTTTGAAGACATACATTTTGTTTTCAGATCTATGGTTCATCAGTGTTTCACATGCTTTTCACAAAATGTCAAGTTTTGTAGAGCATAGGGAAATAAATGTCCTCTTTATTTTTCTGTTCATAAGAGGTAGTTAATTTGTTTGTGTCTTAGGACAAAGAGACAGCCCAGCCTTGGACATTAAGTAATGAGAATGATTTCAGGTGTTTATATTTTTTTTTCTGGGGAAGAGCAATGAGCACCAAAGGCAGGAGACATTAACTGCCTGATTAGTGGAGGTGTATAAAAGGAGCTGAATTTTCTCCAGGAAGGGAAGATAGTCCTTTTAGAAAATTTGGGGAACTAACCTATGATAATACATTCCGTAATTGTGTTAGTTTCTGAGAAAATTCAGAGATTCCTATGAAGAACAAGATCCCTTAAAACGGTGAAGTTGTGCGCCCAAGGCTTTGTGTTCCTTTGAAGACCTTGACTTGGCATTGTAAGTCTGTGCATTCATGGCAACATCTGGGTTTTTTCGGGGACGAGGGGGCGGGGGCTGTGTTTTTAACACAAGCTAATTAGTAGCTCTTCCTAAAATATGTGATGTCTGCCAATGAGCTACCAGTGATTATGTATTTGATGATTCTTTGGAGCATTGTAAAAGAGAGCATTGGAGCATTGCAACTTTATTGGACACCGTAATCTGATTTTTGTCTTCTAAAATACTGGTGGAGCAGTGTTGTGTCAGGATGTCACTAAAAGCTGTCTGTGTTTGGTTTTGGGTTGATTACCCTGATGCGCCTCTTGCTGTCTTATTGGAGCATGGTGGAGCTTGCATGACCACGTGTTGCCTGAGGTCTTTTCAGAAACTATGTCATGAGGTTATCTTGCTGAGCAAAACTGTTACTTGATGCCTGTTAATAGAAGAGTATCAAATCATTTTGTGACAGCACTTCATAGGGGACTGTAGGTGTTCCTCTCACCAGCACATCATGGTAGATGTAACAGAGAAGAAGATGGATAATCCCACATTTAAAAGTGACACTGTACTTTCTGATGTTCACTTATATTGTCCAAACAAAAGACATCTCATGGTACGTCTGAATGCAGTTGGACAACCAGGTAATGTATGTTTAGACTGATGGAGCTGTATTTTAAGTGTATTCATATATTTGTAATGTCTGAATCCTCCTTTGAATGGTTGATATTAATCATTACATGTTTTATTCCAGTTAGAAGCAGAATTATTTCCTACTCAGTCTTCAGAAAGAGGGCTAGCTGGATTCTCCTCATAAAATTAACTACAGAAATGAAAGCTATTAATATAGAATTTGTAGACAGCCTATCTTAAAAAAGAAATTTAAAATTACTTTCTGAGAAGTAGTAACAAAATTAACTTGCTTTCAGGTTTAATTTTATTTATTTGTTCATTTGGCTATAATATCAATATCGTATTTTGGGAATCATGTTAAAAAGTTGGGGTGTTTCCTGCATACAAACAAAAGGTGAGAAGCCAGGGGTTTAAAATAGTGTAACTTAAGTTTAAGATAAAAATTATCAGTAATTAATTTACGAATTTCTATAAAATCTTTATGTGATGATTTACCATCTATTCCAGAGGAGCCTAACGGCTTTGTTTGGGTTTTGGGAATTTCTTTGTTTTAAAAAAATTGGCAACAAGAAAGCTCAGAATAGCAATGGTTTTGACTGACTTATATAATTTGAAGAGTCAAGGCTGTAGTGGAAATGAATTGGCAGATGCCAGCTTGTAGGTTTCTATAAAGTTGTCGAGGAAACTGGCCTTGAAGCTGCTGGTAAAATGTTCTGTAGAAAAGTACTGCTCCTGCTGTGACCGAAGCATTGTTTTCTCGAACCCAGTTGTGACATAAAAAGAATAACTTTTGCAGCTGTTCTAGCATATGACAATGTAAAAAATGATAAAAGTAGGCTTGACAAAGAAGTGGATAATAATTTTGACCCTGATCAGGTCAAAAACGGGTAATCAGTGCTGTAGTATGTCTTCGTGCTGTTCAAGATCTGTTTGCTGTGATTTTGCTTGGTGCAAAGAACCTTTCAACAGAATGAAATGACAGCATGCGCTACCTACTCTGAAGGTACTTGGTCTGGGAAATTCCTTCATTTATTAAGACAAGAATTGGATTGTAGTATGACAGCTTTTACTCTAACAAGTATGACAACTGTCTACCACTGTCACTTGCTGGTTTTTAGGGAACCTCATGGGGATTTAGTCTCTGCTGCTTTGGGTCAGTTTTACCTTACACCTCTTGAAACACAGTAGAACATGCAAAGGATCAGAATGGACTTGGAGAACCAAAGTTTCATTCATTGATGGTATCATCTAATTTGTTAAATATTCAAATCAGCTTAATCTGGTTGTCATGCAAACAGTAGGTGACTTTAAAAATTTCTCATGCTAGGATAGACAACGAAGATATAAGAAACCATCCCTTTTGCCAGTTGTTAAAATAAGTGTTACTAAATCAGATGAAAGTGTGCATTGTGACTGCGTAGATGCTGAGTCAGCCAGTAGACCGTGAAAGTGTTTAATTTATTTCTACTGACAGAACTTAATAACAGAAATATTTCTTTGTAGCAAATTGTACTATATTTCAAGTTATCTGTATGATTTTTTATCCTCTAGATTTTTAATATGTGGAATGCATACCAAAATTTCGTGTACGTGGAAGTTGCGCATAGATTCTGTTCTTACCTGGTGTTTAACTCCCCCCCCCCCCCCGTGCTCTTACAGTATTCCTGTCATATTTCAAACTCCTTTGGAACACAGAAGATTTGGCATCTGAGAAACACGTGAGAGAAGCTACAAGAGAAAGAGAACACCAGTACAGAAGTGCCGATGAACTGTGTGGCAAGGACAGGAATAATCTAAAAACAGAAAGAGAATTAAATAGTGAAGGAGTAGAAGCTCTGCTAGATGGTGATGGAGACTTGGAAGTGGTCAGAAGACCTCGAAGTGCCTCTGATTTAGAGGCGGAGGATCTTTTGAGGGATAGAGTGTATCCTGTAGTTCTGATGAAAGGGCAAGAAGATGCTTTTGAAGATGAACAACAAGAATGTACTTGCAGTGATGTTGTTAAAATAGGTAAATAGCAGGCTTACAGTCAAGGAGAAATGGAATAAGTATGTTTGTGTAAAATGAAAAATAGGTTTTCTTTAGAAATGGAACAGCAGTTGTTAAGTGAAAGGAGATAATAAAACAAACGTAATACTGTGATATTGTAAATATTTTTAAAATAAAACATTTTTGTCCAGAAGTGATTCGGGCAGTAGTATACTATGGGAAACTTGGTGCTCCTTAGCTAGAGTGGGGGTTTTGGCTTTATCTAGCATTATTATATAGAATTAATAGTGTTTAGTTCTATATTTGAAAGGGAAGTGTGCCGTGATTTTCAAATTTGCCACTATGGAACTTGATTTCAACAACATTTTGAGGTAATTATTTCTGCTCTACTTTCATTTTCACAGAACATACTATGGCAACCCCCTTAGAAGATGTCGGTAAACAAGTAAGTATTCTGCCTTGCAGTATCTTGCTGTTCATGGATTGTGCTTCGGAATTTACTCTGTTTTAACTGCTTCTCTTATCCACAGGTCTGGCGTGCAGCCTTTCTTCTTGCTGATTACATTCTGTTTAAACGGGACACATTCAGGTGTTGCTCGGTGCTAGAGCTTGGAGGTGGCACTGGAATTACAAGCATTATCATGGGAACAGTTGCCAAGAGAGTTTATTGCACAGGTAAGGCGGTTATTTTCAGTTAAATATTTTCATGAAACTTCACAAAGCAGTGCTTTCATCCTGGCATTTTCATCTTCATCTATTCAGTTTTAGTTAGTAACTTTTTTATTAGTGTATATAAAGTTGTGTTGTTTATTGAAAAATAACAAGAACTTTCTCAACAGATTGAAAAAGCTTTACTACTTTTTAGTGCAAGAGTTTAAAAGCAAGATGCATTGCTATGAACTCAAGATAGTGTGCCTAGATTAAAATAAGTAGTATGGGGATCTAAATTCTTTCTTCAAGGGTGTCTCAGAGCTTAGTACTGAGAGACAAAAGCAAGAAGGATACTAGGGAAGCAATCATCAGTGGATAGAGTTGCTCTGAATTTTCCTTAATCTCATCAATTTGAGAGAAACTGAGTATTAGTCTGAGAGGTCAGGGGCATGCACGGCCCATGCAAAATATTCTTATTTTGAATACCATTATCACTTTTTCCAGATGTTGGTGAAGATCTTCTGGCCATGTGTGAGCAAAATGTTGTGTTAAACAAACACCTGATGGAGCCAGGAGGTAAGTGCTGTACAGTCAGTGTTTGTGCAATTGCCTATATGAACTGCTTTGGGATTAAACAGCACAGTCATTGACTACCTAGCATATTCACAAGTAAAATTAAATTTTTGTCTTGGTTAGAAATTACTCATTTAAAAAGACAGATGTGAGATACCTATATGTAATGGGACAGCTTCCTTTTGAGAAGAGCAAAATACTTACTCTTTCTCTGATCGTCATTTAAGACTAGCTGTAGTTCCTACACAGTCATTGTGTGAGTTTCACTGAGGTACTTGGGAGGATCGCAGATATCCAGGTGCCAAGGGTCGCATAAACAGAGCATAAATGGCAGAGGTAGAACTCTGGAAAGGAGAAGCATTTTGCAGGTGAGACTTGTGAAAAAGAACATAGGTTGCCTTTCTGACCCTTAAGTTCATCCTGTTCTCTTGTGAGTGGGTAACTGGCTTTGTACAGTAAATGATTTGATGTTTAATGTTACTTGTTTCCTATGTCCTCATAATAGATCTTCATCACTTGTTTCAGTACAGATTTTGATCCTTTACTTTTGCTTAGATACTGTCTGAAAGGCCATTTATGACTGATGTGATCTTTCTTCACCCACAGGAGGGGAAGTTAAAGTAAAGGAACTGGACTGGCTGAAAGATGAATTCTGCACTGGTAGGTGGTTATAATGGGTCCTTTCAGATAAGGTTTGGTGTTTTGTTTTGGGTTTTTTTTCCCCTTCATACCCATCAAGAAAAGCTTATTCCATTGTTTATGAAGTAAGCCCTCCAGCACATACGCCTCTGGAAAAATAGTTGAAAGTACACGATTGTCTTTGGGTGCATCATTGCCTTGTGAATGAATAAGGAGAGGTTTACTGATAGGTTAAGAATAGACGAGTGGTGGCTGTCCTTTACTTAGGTCAAAATCCAGAGGTGCAAACAAGATGTGTCTGTTACGTGGTGATAATGGAATCCAGGCACAGTGATGTGGATTGGAGTTACTGTCGTCCAGATTTTGATGTGATGGTGTTGTGTGGCTTACGATTGCACGAATACAAAACTATAAAAGGTGGTGGGGAGGGTAGGTTATGATTTGCAGATGTATAAATACTTTTTCCAAATATAGTGGTGAATGTGTTATATTTTAAATATTTGCCAAGGTAACGTATTCTCCTGCTTTTAGCAGAATAAAGGCAACTAACTTGAGTAACACTCAAAGTGCAATTAATTGATAGTAAAGTAGATCACTAAAACTTTCTTTCTAGTGATTGCACTAGGTTATATGAAGCCTACTTTATAGATTTTTATATTATCAGTTGGATTTGATGTAATGCTTATAAAAAATAGAACAACTATTTAAGCAAGCGGAAACATCCTTTACACATTCAAAAGCCTCTCTTGGACCTCAAAAAATTCTGGTTAATGAAAATACTTGATACTGTCAGTTGAAAAGGCTTTATGTTTTTAGACTTTCAGAGAAAGTTTCTATATTTTAAAAAAGTAAATTTTAAAAAGCATGATGAAGTCGGAAGCTTAATCAAAACTTGTACGAAGATGCATTTTTTTTTTTTAATTTATTTAAAGGATTATTTATTATAATCTAGTTAAATCTGTGATCTTGCTACAGGGTAGTAATTGGTTGTAAATTCTAAAGTGAAAGAAAACTTACTCTTGCCAGTCAGCCTTGGGAGGATTGGACATAATGCAGAGAAAGCAAAGGACTGCAGGGAACTTGTGGGGTGCTCCGTTTATGGAGTAGCAGGTGACCACAGGAGTTAAGTTTCTTTTTTCCAGCTGTCAATCATTTGAGACATTTAATCATGTACACCAAAACCAAATTCTTTGTTACAGATCCTGAAGCTCCCTATAGCTGGTCTGAAGAAGAGATTGCTGATTTGCATAACCACTGTACTGTGATAATGGCAGCTGATGGTAGGAAAATATAAACAGTAAGCTTTTAAATCAAACACTTGAGCATTATGAGTAATAATTTAAACATACCTAGTTTGCTTGTAAAATCTAGTAGGTGAGATCCTTACCTAATTTGTCAAAGCTCTGCCTTAAGTGTTCCTGCCTGTATTTTTTTTTTTAAAACAATTGTATTTACATTCTGAATTAGCAATAGGAGAACAGATATTGGAAACTACTAGGTTTTTCTTTCCTTTGCTGTGGTAATTATTTGTTACTAAATATATTACTCACAGAACATAATCACAAGTGATGAATTTGACTTTCAGAAAAGTTGTTGTCCTAACTTTGTCTTGCATCAGACAACCTCCATGCAAGTAATGATAAAGAGGTGGTTAGACTAATATATTCTATAATGTGAAGAACAGTTTCAGATGCTGCACTTGCCCATAGAGTCTATGCCTTTGGATCTCTCTCTTTTTTTTCCTGCTCCTTTTCTTGCTTAAGTGAAAGACTGAAACCTGACATGCTAGCTTATCTTTATAGGAGAACTATTGTTGTTTTGATAGATAAATAAAGGAGGATTGTTTTTCTTTATGGTACTGAAAGGTGTTGCAAGACTGCTTTCTGAGGAGATATGGTCATAATAGTATATTAGTAACTGCCTTTTCTGTATTTGATAAGAAATGAGGCCTTATACATTGTGATATCCTGTCTTTTTTAGCTTTGCAGTAAGATGTTTCCAGACTGAGAGAGATCTTATAAAAGTTCTGTAAGTTGTCTGACAGAAGTGATTCCCATTGATAGAAGAGAAATCTTAAAGAAAGCCTGACATAAATAGCAGCAGTGGATACTATTACAGGGTCAGTTGTTGCCATTAAAAATATACTTTGGGATTTAGTTAAAATAGTGACTTGTTTGATTAGAATAATCGAACTAAGGCCTGTTGTTGTTTCATACCTGAGACTTAGGTAAATAATACACTTAGATATTTTATGCTCTTCATCTTTTTTTTTTTTTTTGTAGTGTTCTATGATGATGACCTGACAGATGCCTTGTTCAGAATGCTGTATAGAATGACACACAACTTGAGAAATTCTTGCACAGTTTACCTAGCATTAGAAAAGCGGTAAGTATTACCAAGAACTTTAAGTAAAAAGCACTAAAAACTTTATGTACTTTCTTTATTTGGAAGAAACATCTGATTTGATTGAAGGTCAGCTTCTGATTTTAATTGTATTAGTTGATCACAGGCTGCAGTATATGCTCAAGACAAGCATTTGTTTTTATACATGCTTAATTTTTATCAGTTTGGAATTTGACTTCTGCAAGAGTTTGGCTCTTCTTGTCCTGCCTTTGTCTCGCATGAGATAATCTCTGTGCGAGTAAGGATAAATAGTTGGCTAGACTGATGTATTCTATAATGCCTGAAAACATTTGCTGTATGTTTTTGAGGTCACAGAGTGAAATCAAGGGGCTTAGAATTAGGGTGTATGTTTCCCAGCTTGAGTACCTCTATAACAATTTGTCTTGTGTTTTCTTTCAGGGAATCACTGAATGTTTTTAGTAATCATGTGTTGCAGTCCATTCATAAACTAATATATAAATAATAGGCTTTGCTTAAATCTTTGGAGATATGTAAGCAATAGCTATTCACATGATTTGTTGCCAAGTGTTTCTCCAGGAAGCCAAGCCAATGATTCTGTTGTGGCAAAGTGCCTTAAAATCAATGGAAAGATCCATCCAAGAGTATTATTGTGTATTGACACTAACATAAGTCTTGCCTGCTTTTCAGGAATGGGGGGGCGGGGGGGGTGTTGGGTGTTACTCTTTTTTTTTTTTTTTTTTTTTTGCTATTGAAGTTAGTTAATTACACTGTGAAGACCCACATTTTCCATTAGCTGAGGAAGGTTACATAGCTATTTAAGATGCCAGTACAGGAGAGACATTTTAAATTAAATATTGTCTTACCAGCCTGAACTTCACTTTGAGACATATGGATATTACATGTGAAGCCTACAGTCATTTTAGAAATACTCTAAGTGATTTGGAGAACCTCCAAGATAGAAAAATTAAATATACCGTGGAGCCCATTAAGCTTGATTTCTGCCAGTTTCTCGTTTATGAACGAATTGAGCAGTTGGTAAGTAGCATTCATTAAAATAAATGTAATGTGTTGGGCTAATCATCTCAAATTAGTTTTCAGCTGTTTACTTAACATGAAGGAAGAACAGGAGAACAAACATTACCTTTTCATTTATTTCCATTTAGCTTTTTGTTGTTTTAAAATTATTCTTGTTTGTCCTTTCATAATCCATACTAGATTGACATAACATACCCTTTTCTATCACCAGCAGTACAGTGACTTTGCGCTCATTTCCTCAAAGGTTAAAAACCAGTCTCCATTACTTTGTAAAATACAGTTTTTGTGATTGACTAGAAAATGGGACCAATATCTCTTCTCATTTAATGGCTTGTCATTTCATAGTTTTAGTAATTCCTTTCCCAGTTCAGGGTTCAGGAAATAATGTTCTAATATCTATGAAGAAGTCAATTAGCTGTAAACTTCTGTAATTCAGAAACATGTCAGATATAATATTTGTAGTTATCTAATTACCTACCAAGCACTTATGGTTCTCTTTCTCTGTTTTTTTTTTTTCCAATTGTCTGCTTTTACAAATATTATGCAGTGTAGCTAATAGCTTGCTAGTTTCTAGAGCAATACAATCTAACAAATCTTTTTAGAGAACTTGCAAATCTTGTACTGGACTGCAAATCTGTTACCAGGAAATAATGTTCCTGTAGTCAACATACTATTGCTGTGTCTTCTGCAGTGTGTATACATAGTAAGGTTATGGGGACCACAGTTAGTTCATGAGATTGATTCATTTTACTTAATGCTGATACCTTCAGGCATAAAACATGCGTGCAAAATTTAAAACAAGTTTTCCAAGTACATAAATGTAACCTGGATTATACCTAAAAGTGTTAAACTCATTCCCTGGCCTTTTCGTGGAAGGCTACTGGTCTTTGAAATTCGTGCCTTTTTAAAACGCCTACATTTGTTATTTATCATGAAGTATATTGCCATAATTCAAGATGTCATGGTGAAGAGTATGTGAGTCTGCTTAATCATCTTTTGTATAGCAGACAAAGTGTATACTAATTCATTCTACAGAAGTGGTCTGTTTTTCATCTTCATTGTCCAACAGATTGAGAAGGGTGTGTATGTTTGTATTAAGATATGCATTTGTGAGACCTTGATTTCTCAGTAATTTGAGTATTTTTTCAGTTGTATGTTTACTAGCATTATTGAAAGCGTTTGTCAACACAGGCTAAGAAAAAGAGCAAGATTATCAGGCAAAATACTGCAGAAGGTCATGCAGACCAATGAAATTATTTTAGAACAAATTATTTGAATGATACTAATTTTTTATTTTAAAAAAACATGCGACAAGAATGAAGAAATCAATTCTATTGCTCTGTCTCAAAGACAATTTGGTGGTTGTTCTAGGAGATTACATAGATGGGTTTAGTATCTATAGGTGGAGTATAGGGTATGTCTTAAAATATGTCTTCAAGTGGGCATGTTGAACTTTTTCACCATTGCAACCTACTGATCTAATGCCTGTATGTATTTTTTCCACTCCTACAGGAATTGTGGAAGATCATTGCTGAACAGCTAACATGACAGGGACATGAGAAAATAGAAGATCTTTATCTAAGGATAAAAGCTTTTTTGATGTTTTATTAAAAAAGGATTTTCATCCCAAGAAAAGCATTTTCCTGCTGGAACTGTGTTCTCAGAAAGTATTGCTATGCAGATTTGCTTTACTTCAGTAAGTTTTGGGTTTGGCACTTAGGTTTCTTTGATGTTTCTTTTACAAAACTGTTTAATATTGATCTTCAGAGTACATGCTGGGTGCCAAACAGTGGCAGTGACACAGTGACTTGCTCTTTGGGATTCACAACTTAGGTTTTAGAGTCTGACAAAGAGGTATTTAACCTTTTCCATGTGGCTGATTGGCAGATGTCATGCATTTTCCTTTACAATTTTCTGAACACGGACACTGTTCTTGGCCTCATCCCAGTTCCACATTATTTGTATTTATGGACATTTGTGAAACAGCGTTCTGGGCAAGACCTGTTTGTCTTTCATGGACTTTTCTTTAAGCAATGTGTTTACGAAACTTAATCCTTAATTTTCATTTTGTCCTATCTAAATCGTTCTAGTTTAGGGCTACTGTTGGAACTGAAAGGGAGACGAGATGCATTTTGTTTGAACCTCTAAAGGTACCCCACAGAGGTCTTGGAGCTATATTGTCCTGCTGGAATTATAAGCTATTCTGTCCTTGCCAGGTTGAGGGTGGGAAGGTACCATGTGAAGTGATATGCTACTGCTCTTTAAATGCTTGGAATTCTACCCTCAACGTATACGTGTGAGGCTGGGGAGGAGGGAGTGACAAAGAATGTCTTGCCCATAAAAATGGGGCCTTCAGTATCTTAGCTTTTGGATTAAAGTACAACATATTGATCAAATCTCTCCTGTGTTATTAATGAAACCAACAATCTGTTTGTACTTTCTATAAATTTTATGTGTACTGTTATGTTTATGTCACTTGCCATATGTACGCTGTCACGGAAGTTCTTGTGCCTGCTGGATTCTTTAGCATTATGAGAGTATCGGTGATGAACCTGTTCCGGCCTGTGACTCATGGGAGTCTGCATACATTATATTAGAAGCATCTGTTTGACTTCTTGAAAGCCTGTTTTACATTTGGGTTAATTCAGTTCGTTTAGGTCAGTTATTTCATAACCTGCTTAGGTGTATGAAGACATATTTTCTTCATGTTCTTTAATGAGATGAAGGGTTATTAGATGATGGTGGTCTTTTCTTGTGAGTATAGTCAAAGCAAAAATTTACATTATGTTAGCATATATCTGCCTAGATTAATACATAACTTCTCTCTCAGAACCCTCATTTGAACTTCAAAGATATAAAACTGTATTTTAATCCAGAGATTTCCAAACTAGTGTTCTTTTGTTTGTTTGTTTGTTTTGCAATGTTATTAACTTTGGTAGATAAACTGAAAACAACTGGTTTTGAATGTAGCTGCTTATTTAAGTAGTAATTTTTTGCTACAGTCTTCAAAAAATTACTACTTAAATAAGCAGCTACATTCAAAACCAATTGCTTTTAGTTAATTTGAACTGATGTGAGATAGCATGTGCAGTTAGAGAAGATTTTTGTCTTGCACAGGACTTCCAAAAGTCTTTGGAATTATCAGCAGAAAGTCATCTGGGTAGAGGGATACTGTAGCTCTTTTAAATGTAGAATTTGGACATTTTACCACAGCTGGCTTAAATTAACATCTGAAAAAGATTTTTATACTTGTAACTTTGGTTGAGTAAATACAAACATCATGGCTGCTTGGGAAGCAAGCTGAAGTAGGATTTCCTCCTAAGGAAACAAAGTTAATCTTTCTATTGAAGGGAAACAACAGCTTTGAGGGTTCAGTAGCAGAGATCTAAAGGCCAAATTGCAAATTTGGATATGACCCTTTTCACTGGTGATAAGGAATAGTCAAAACCAGGCAACCATTCTAAGAACACAAGAATCACAAGAGTCTCACAATGCCTTAGCTTTGCAGTCTTAATGAGAGATAATATAGCCTGTCTTGCCAGAGAATTGTCCGTTGCTACTTAAGGATATTAAATACCTCCTCAATTTTTACTTTAATCGTACCTAAATGTGTCATACGTGGTACTTGTTTTCAGGACTCATCATGCAAATTTACACCTTTAGCAGTTTGTTGTTTATTAAGATGATTAAAAGTGGGGAATTTAGTCTTGAGCATACAGGTTATGACTGGAAATCAAGTTAGTGCCTAAAATGCTAATGCCTTGAGCATATTATCTGTATGAAGGATTTTTTCCTAATAAAGCACGATTTAAAAAATAGTATGGTCCTGTGGTTATGTATCTAAATTTTGAAAAATTGTGACAGGTAATGTTCTTAGATTTTTTTTTTTTTCCAGTCCTGTATTATTCCTGGTTTTTTAGCTGTGTTTTGGACACAGTTTGCCATGATTTTTAGCCAGATGGAAAGGAGAGAAAATATGATTGTGAGGGGGAGATGTTGTTAGTACGTATACAACAGTCCCATGTAAATTTGTGTGAGTCTTTCAATTCATACAACTTACAGGAAAGTCAAGTGATTCAACATCAGGTTGGATGGATGGTCTTGGACTTGTGAGCTACTGGGAAAGAGTTTGCATATTTCATTGTAAAACCCTTAAGAACTCAGCTGGCCTGTTGGTGTGGTTCTGTTCGATCACCTCATAGCTAGCAGGGAAAAAAGGGGAATTAGTAAGTGTTTCTATTCAGTATTGCCCATTCCTGCAAGTCCTTTATTTCTGTGAAGGGGAAAGAAGACAACGTAGATGCTTAATCTAAAGTTTATTAATGTCTGTACTCTGCTGTGGAGCTGAGGTTGGAAAGATTTCATTTGGAAAACTGACTTTCTCCTCTGCTAAACAAAGTCATTCTGTACGTGGATCCAGCACTTGTGAATCTGGTTGGCAAGTTAGCCAGCCAGATGGATTGTTTTGGGGAAAGAGGGGCGCAGAAGAAGTGGAGATGAACCTGCGGAATGCTTGCAGTGCACTTATTTCTCATAAAAGACAGGAATGTCACAATTTTCTTGGGAAGTGTGGTAATGGATGGACATGTGATCTTCCAGGAGGAATCTTGTTTGAAACAAACTGATTTTTACTTTTGTCACTGGTATGTGGTGAAGTAATGCATGTCTTTTCTCAGTCCCCACACTTCAGATGAAGATGGCAGGGACCCCTGTCCTGCTTTTATCTCCTCTTGAGAGGAACAAGAATGACATAATTGTAGATACTGGTCAAAAGGAGAACTCGAACTTCTATGTGAGCATTGCAAGCTGATTACTTTTCCATCTTTGTTGATGTGGAACTTGGGGAGCTGCTTTGTTGTGAACTTCTGTTCACAAAAGTGAACTTCTGTTTGTTATTTTGCAGTAGAAAGAAAAGTTGTTTAAGATAATCACTTCATGGGATACCTTATGTATATTTATTACCTCTGTGTGTTCTCATGTGTAGGTGGCTATTCATAGACCATACTTGTAGCTCCATCTGCCATACAACACTTTGAGTCAAAACATTTTACAGTTTGTTAAACACCCTGTTACTTTCTGTTTTATCAATATTGTACTTTCGCGTAACAGTTTAGGTTGAATACATAGTTCTGCATTTCTCACCTAGACTTGCAGATGTGTGTATTAGAGATGAAGTTACCATGGAAATAGTCTTGAAAAAAAAAAGTGATGTTTAATTACCTACTTTTTAACAGTAGCTTTAGGACGCTGCCTCCAGCAGTTTTGGATTTTCAGGAAACATTCTAGGAAGAAGTGGATGTAACTTTGTGTGTGTAGTAGGGACTTTTCATTCATTAGAAGATCAGGACTTAAATTGGATCTCAAAGTTTTATAGCAGATAAATCTCATGAGAGTGTCTATTCACCGACTTGCCTGTTCTCGTGAACTTCTACATACACCACTAGCTCGAGTCCTTTTTTGTTTTCACCAGAGAATTAAGGACTTTGTCCCTGGCGGTTGCATTTCTGGGGTTGGTTGGTTTGTTTGTTTTGTGTTTTCATTCTGGTGCACGTCTTGAAACTTGAAGAAATAATTTTGTGTGTTTGAGATTTCTACTGTCTGTCATGTCAAGATCAATAAGCCGATGGATTCCAGCATCTTTCGTTAAGGAACCAATATAATACTGGCCTATCTCTAGTGGGGTAGCACAATGTGCTTAAAGTAAATTATGAAATTGATTATTTCACAAAAATAAAAGTGACTAGAGTCAATTTTGGAAAGACTTCAATGCACTTTACCAGTGATCTTTTGCAGCATTATATGATTTTTATGAGCATTCATTACACTGTTTCTGAAGCACAGACCCATCTCTTGTTAGAGGCCTTAAATAGCATAAGGGAGAAAAATAGCAAAGAAGATTACTATACTTTTTAGAAAAGGGAGAAATCCTGGATAGAAAATGAGATTCCCTGAAAGTGGCAGTGGTGGGGGAACAATTCATAGTGGTCCTAGTAAGCAGCACAAAGAGTTCTGGGAAACCCAGAGGGATTTAGAGGGGCAGGGGGATTCCTACAAAACTGAAGGAAATCCTAGAAAGTAGTGTTGGAGTCGTCCTTGAAAGCCAGGAATTTCGAGGAGGTGCAGTCCTACACAGCTGTGTGGGGATTGTCAGGAAGCAGCATGGGAAAGTCCAAGAAAGTAATGGGGGGTGGAGGCTAGTTCTTAGGAAGTAATTGGGGGACTCCTGGAATGCAATAGGGGAAATTCGGGAGCCCAAATGTCTAGATGATGCATAGAAGTAAGCTTGATCATGATGGTTTTGTTTTTTTTTCTTTAATGTCCTTTTATGTAGAGGTACTGGCCTGTCAAGAGATGAAGGTGCAAGTTATAATGCTCATGGAGAAATAAAAGGGTAGATTCTTGCACACAGAATGAGGAAGCAAGTCCTCAGTTTTATTACATCTGCACAGTTGCCCTATTTCTTGCATTGAGCAATGTGTTTTCAGAAGCAGCCTTTTATTTGGGCTGACTTGTAGCTGCCCATCTCTGAAGAGCCTTAAGAGTCTGAGTCAAGTTCACAGGTTACTGTGCTGTAGCTGAATCACAGTCTGTCCATCTGAACCGTCATGACTGAAGCATATATAATATGTTTTTCTCTGTGTGGGCTACAGGTGAAGGGTATCATTTTGCATTATGCTTTGTTTTTGATAAAAGAATAGGCAGCTGCTGTAGAAGCTGTCCTGCTTTCAACCCTCTGCTTATTTTATATTCTAGTTGTATATTTTCCCCCTCCAATAGTGTTGGTTATAGCAATTTTGCAATCTGAGTCAGATTTTTTTTGATTTCCAAGGAAATCTAATTGCAAGTATATTTCTCCATTGGATCAATGAGATCTAATCCAGCGGACTCCTGTGATCCAGTACAAGGTCATCAGTAGAGTTTTGTTGCTGGGGCTATAAAGACAGAGCAGACCAACTATTCTGATGGCAATGGATAGTTGGGTCCACTTTGGGGTTATATGAAACTGTACTCTTAACACATGTGGTGGTGCATGGCGTTTTAGCAAGCTGATTTATCTCAGCCATGTGCCTGAGACCATGCTTACCTGTAGTCAGATTGCCAGAAGTGTTAAGGCCAAATGCTGCTGTTGCTTTTAAAGGCAGTTGTTGATGCTGAGTGTTGGGTACAGAAAAATAAAGACTGCTTCTGAAAAGTGGCTGCTGAATTCCTGTGTATCGGCTTGTTGTGAAGCGTCAAGGATAGCTGCCGGCCTCATAAACTTGTAGGGATTTTTCAACCTGAAAGTAAACTGAGAATTACTTAATGCTTAGCGACATGTCTTTAAAATGCATTTCACCTCCTGAGTGTGAATATGGTGTTTGTAACCTGAAAAATAGAGATGGCAGGAAAGAGCTTTCCTGTAGATTAACCCCAAAGGTTAGGGACTGAAAGTTTTGTTAAGATCCATGCGGCAAGAAACAGAAAATGGGGAAGGAATGGAGTTAGAGAGCAAATAATAATTCTTCATTTCTTCCTGCATTCTGAAACTTGTTTTCATTTATTTGAAGACATTGTCAGAGGAAAAACTAATTATTGTTAACCAAAACCAATCAGGTTCTAGTCTTGAATGGGATCTGCCACAGCTGCTGGAAAGAAGCTGTTTCTTTTCAGATTCTGTGTCTAGTTGCAAATCCTGCCCCTTCACTTTTCCCTCCGCTGTGAAGAGAAGATTATGCAGTGTTTTTCATAGGACAAAGTATAAATTATTGATTAATGTGCTGACTTACCTAGAGAGTTACATCAGACTGACCAGGTAAGCACAGTGTCATGTGCATAGCTAGAAGAAAGCAATGGAAGGAGACAAAAAGTCTTTGGAGTTTCAAGTCAAGTAGTAGGATTTGAAAATGAGCTACTTCTTGCTGCTAGGCTTTCATATGCTTTGGCATGTGACATAGGTCCAAAGGCTTGTATTTTCTTACAGACTTCATCCTGCTTTTGTTTCACTCATCCTGACTTTCTGTGTGTCCTGTGCATCTGTGCTGAAAGTTTGGTGTATTAACAGGGTAAAGATTCATCTTGAAAAATACTGCCTCTAGGCTGCCACAGAGTGCAGTCAGATGTACAGCGTATTGCCTCAGAGAAGGTTTCTTCCAGCAGATGGCATGCGGAGTTTCTTTTAACAATACCAGCACCTAAATGCAGTAACATAATATCTACATGTATGTGTGTGTGTTTTTACAGATTGCTTGCCTAAGCCGGTGCCAGTGGTTTCGGGAACAGGAGATGCGAAGGAACATCCCTAGCTTCTTCAGCAAGGTGAGTGTATTCTCTAAGCTCCTGCTCCCTTCGTGTGAGGGATTTTCTTTTGTAATAGGGGTAGTGAGAGCAAACTGTACTCTATAAAAATTCTCTTATTTGATGGATTTTGTTCTCTCCAGTTTCTTATAACTGATTCTGAAAGAAGGGAGTCTTATTTTATACTTATACTCCTAGGACTTGAGCTGATCAGGCAATGAAAATAATACACTAGCACCAACTATAAAGTAAGTTATTTGGAAAAGGGAGAAGACAGTTTATTGTGGGAATATATGATCCAAAAATGCCTTTCCAGTCTGTGAGTGCAGTCTGGTGCTAGCACAAGTGACTGTACCATGTAATCCCTTGAACTTGTCAAGTGGCTCATCTTTCCATTCTTGGGGAAATACTGTTTTTCCCTTTGAATACTGTGTATATTTGATAGTGGATCAGATAGTGACAAGATGTTAATTAATAATAATTAAAAAGTACCATTAACTCCTGCCTCAAAGATGAGGAAAAATAAATACAGTGAGTGAGGCAAGAAAGTTAACAGCGAGTTAGAAGATACAATGAGGAAAGTAGTTTACTGCTCTGTAATGGCCCAAGTAATTTCCTGCTTGACAGGATATCAGTAGCAGGTTTACATTGTAGATTGATCAGAAGGGACACCAATAAATTACCTGCTCTATTTTCCTCTCAAAGCAGAATCGTACTCATCTGAAAATTGTGATGAATGTTTGTCTTGCTTCTTATTAAAGGCTCTCATGATAGAGGGCCTGTATTTCTCCCAGTAATCTGCTCTAGTGCTTTATTATCCTTTCTGATACAAAGGTTTTCTTAATGGCTAAGCTGCTGCCTTTCTTGCAATTTTGGACCATTAAATCTTTCTTATTGTAATAAACTGTGACAGATGTAAGAGTTCTACTCAGGATAAGTGGAAATGAAGAGGTATAGCCTGCTCAGCCTCGAGGGGTGTGTGTAGAGACAGAAGGGTCCTGTCACACTATTTGCAAATCAGTGGTGTTTGCAGCAAAAAGAACAGCTTTGGCAGCTCAGAGCCTGCAGGGTTCCTGCCTTGCTTGTGTCCTGTTCAGCTCTCCTGTCTAGTGGCCTCCAGCTGCTCTGCCACGATACCTGCTCCAGGATACTCCTTGGAGCCTTCAGTGGAGGTACTTGAGGGCTGAGCAGGGTCTGACAGCTCCTCTCTCGTGTGACTAAGTGTGCATCTGTTGTGAATCCCAGTGCAAGAGTTCTCTTGTGAAGTCATCTGAAAGGGGAGACGATGCCTGCGTGTTGGTCACAGGAGAGGAGAGGGAGGTGCGTACATTTCAGAAGCTTCTGTTGGCCTTTTGCTAGCCAGGTCTTAGGTTTTGGAGAAGACCAAGACCGTGAATGAGACCTAGAATTCTGTGAGATGAGAGTCCACATAGGATTCAACGTGCTTGCAATAGCTTCTGTTGTGGAGAAGATACATAATATTTATTATTGGGTGGGAGTTTCAAGGGCAGTTTTGTGTCTGCAAATACCACATTGCTGTAGATGAGATAAACAGTGACAGAAGAAGAGGTCGTTATTGCTTATAGAGAAACTATTGCGAAAGCTTAATGTTGGTGCGGAGTCCCACTCCCACACTACAGAGAGAGTTGATTGATTGCTGAGGTCTTCAGAGAGGATTGAATCCTGGCTATAAACTTCCTGATGCATCAGGTCTGCTACTGACTTAAATCTCGTCTGCATTCTGGACTGTTTCAGTAGTAGGGACATGCATGGTGTTGGGTAGGAGGAGGATTCACGTGCCATCGGCATGTCACTGCCATGCACATCGCATCTAGCTGCCACATCGCATCTAGCTGCTTCGATCCACTCCTGTCTACAAGAAAACGTTTGTTCTAGGTCAGGCTTAAATATTAGCGAAGACTTGGATTTTAAATTTGGAGTTTGGCATCGATACTAGGTTTAACTTGAATTTCTAATCAGTTAAAAGCCCAACTGACTTCCCCCGTTGCTGTATTTGCTGAATCAAGTATGTCCCAAGTGGCTGCAGGTAAGTACTAGGAATTAATGAAAGGCCGGTAGATCTTTGTGAAGCTGTAATAGCGCAGACCCAGATTCCCACTGCGACTAGCAAACGGTGCCCTGCCCTTCTCCCGGAGGCATCACGGCCTACAGCGCCGCGTGAAGCAGGCTGGCGGCTCCCCTTTCAAGAGGACAGGAGCTGCCACTGCCAGCCCCAGGACTCTGGTTCCTCTTCCTTGGTCTCCCTGCCAGATGTGACCGGTAGCCCGCGCGGGCCACCTCTGCTCTCGGGGAGCGCGCTGTGACCGCCGGCACAAGTCGGGTCCGGCCGCAGCCGTGCGTTCGGTCGGTCAGCGAGGCTTCAGGGATTAGCCGTCCCCGGGAGCGGGCGGTGTCCCCCGTGCCGGCCCTGGGGCCCTTCACGTACCCGGTTCCTCCTCCGCCCGGGTGCTGGGTCGCTCCGCCGGGGAGGGAGGGAGGGAGGGAGGGAGGGAGACAGGCAGGCAGCGGGGCCGCTCCCCACAGCGCAAGGCCGCGGCTCCGCGCTGGGGCCGGCCCCGCCCCGCCCCCCGCCTCCCCGCGCCGCCGGGGCCGGGGCCGAGCTCGAGCCGCGCGCTCCCATTGGCCGCGCGGGGCTGCGGGCGGCGGCGGCGCCGATTGGCTGCGGCGTCGATTGGCTGCGGCGCGCGGAGCCGGGCGGAGAGCGGCGGCGGGGCCGCGCGCGGGCAGCGAGCGCGGGGGCCTGCGGCGGCGGCGCCTGCCCGGCCCGGCACCACGGAGCGCGGCGGCCGGGGGAGACGGAGCCCCGCACCTCCCGGTGAGCGGCGGGGCCGGCGGGCGGGACGCTGGCCTGCTGGGGGCGGGGGGAGCCCCGCCTGAGCCTCCCCGGCGCTCCCCGTGCGGGGACCCGCTCCTGCCCGGCGAGCGGGACTCCCCGTGGGCCCCGCCGGGCCCTCCCTCACCGCCTCCATCCCCTCAGGCGGCGGCGCCCCTCCTCGCCGGGGGAGCCCCACGTCGCCCTGCCGCTCGGCGTGCGGTGGGGAAGGAGAGCGGGCTCACCTCACCCGCCCCCTCTCCGGGGCCCTTCCCGCGGCGGGAGGCTGCCAGGCGTCCCTCCGTCGCCGTCCCCCGCAGGGGACGGGGCGCCGGGGCTTCCCGGGGGATCCGGCCGTGGCCCCTCTCCCCTCGGCTCCCGCTGGGCGAGCGCGTAGGTGCGGGCGGAGCGGCCGCGGCGCCGTGTGCCGCAGGGGGCTGGCTGCCCCCGCTCCAGTCTGCCTTCGGGGTGCTGACACCCTCGGGGAGTCCTTTTTTTGTCAGACCCGAGCGCGGTGGCGGGCCCCGCAAGTGCCAGGCAGGGCGCAGCCGGCAGTCGTTGCCGGTGGATTCGGGGGACCGTCCCAACCAGGAGGATTTGCGGTTCTCCCCGAGTTTCGCCGCATAAGGAGGCGGCGAGTGTCACGATCTGCGCCCCTCGCAGCTGTACCGTCCGTAGGGCTCGTGTCCGACGACACACCTGCGGAAAGGGGAAAAGCAGGGAATGCGAGGGCACAAAACCCACGAGGAGACATAAAATATACACGCACCGTGGGGAAAACACGATTGGCTTTGCATGTAGCTCTACTCTTCTTAACGTATCGCAGCCAGCTGAGTGGAAATCTCCAGTAATGGTGTTTATGGAGGCCTACTGCTGCGCTTCCAGCTGAGATTCGCCACTTCTGTTCAGTTTTCTGTTCTCCAGCTAATGCTTGTGATGCAAAACCTAAGCCGCTACCTCAGGCTTTGCCTTGAGACCTCCCTGGCTTCACTTCCCTTACCTTCATTTGTGCTTTAAAGTGTGTGGCTGTTTGGCCAGAGCTTTGCCTAGTTTGGCATTTGCCTCTGTGATTCTCCATCTCTGTTTATAAAATGTAGTGAAGGGAATGATATGCAAAGAAACTGAACTATTGTGGGAGATTTCCAAGTAATTTTGGAATCAGTGATGAATGTTCAGGCTTACAAAAATTGGATTTTGCCCTTCAGTTCAAGGGCATGGCTCATGGGTGTGGGCTCCTTAAAAGAGTGTTTGCTCCTATAATTTGAGGCAATGAATTCAGTATGGGAAGAAAGCCAACTGGTATAAAAGGAGGGTACTAGGAGGGTTACTTTCTGGAAGCTCTACAGTAAGGAAATTGCCTATTGAATTCTATTATAGTCTGATTATGTATTATAAATTGAATTGAGGACACATTTTGCAGCTCTTGTTGGTGTGTTTTTTTTTTTACTGTAATTGGTCTTTCTGTGTACTTGAGTACTGTGAGTGTTGGGCAAATTGGGTCCGGGGTCAGTTTGTCTTCTCTGACTGGAGTTACATATGCAGACTTGGAGGTTAGCGATTCAAATGCTGGGTTGTAGCTCACAGTACTACTAAAGCACAGCATATGCAAAGAAGAGTAGTATCTGGATGTCATAGTGTTTTTCATCCTTAGTGTCTAAAGCACTTCACAAATGAGTTAAACATCACTGGACTGACTGTACGGATGGGAAAACTGAGATAGATACAGGAAAGGAAAGCTGTTATTGCAAGTAACCTGCTAGGTAGCCTTTTGGACTCGGGGTCGGTGTTCAGGTCTTCTGATGTCTGCAGTCAGCCAGTGCTCTGCCATTATACTGTTGTGCCTCTTGGACAATCCGGAGTGCAAAAGACTGTGATGCAGACATCCCCAGATAATGGAGACCTGAGCCTGTGTACAGTGTTGTTAGACAAGCTGACCACATGTAAAATGCATGGGGGAAAAAATGCAAGAGAACTGCTTTCTCCAAAGCCCAGCCCTTTAGTCTTCTGAGGAATAACAGGCGTAGAGGCATACTGTACAGTGAGGTGTCTTGTACATTCAGATACAAAGTAAACTGAAATAAGTGGATAAAATTAGGTATTTATGCCCAGGAGGCAGTAAGCAAGTACAGCATACAAATAAACACTAAGCAAATCAGTAGGTGTCCTGCTGGCAGCTGTGCTGTCTTTGGAGAAGGAAAATGTCCTGATCTGGATTCTTTCAGAAGCAGAGAGGAAATAAGATGCTCACAGGCCATGCGTGTATACATCCGAACCAGTTCTTGCTGCACCTGCCAGCAGCTTAAAGGTCTCCAGGTGGTTCCCCTTGCCCTGTCTGGTTTGTATGGTGCTTAACAGTGAAGGTTCAGAACAGTTTGTACAATGCCTTGTATACTCCACAGCTGTATTCGTCAGCAGTCTAGCAATAGTTGCCTGTGTGTTTAGGTACAACCGCACAGATCTCAGCCCTGCTGGGTGTGCTGACAGGGACGACTCCTGCCCTCAGAGGTGTTACTCTGACTGCAGAGTGTTCCTCCTGGTTTGTGCTCTGATCACTGGGTCTGAATTAAAGCAGCTCAAGTTACCTCATGACACATACTTCCACTAGTGCTTAACTTCATACTTTCAGTGATTGTAACATCAGGATTCACAGAATTAGGAAGATGTCACAGCTGGTCTAAGACAAATTGGATCTGGTTCTTGGCTTCCCAGCTCTGTTCTATGACTTCTAGGATTGGGAGTCCATTCCAGAAACACTTTTGAAAATTTGTAGCTGTTTCAAGTACAAATTAAGATTCCCTTTCTTTCTTATCCAAATGGAAACAGCTTGTGGAAATGTCTCAGAAAAAAGGGCTCTTTAGTGGTGGTACATGTGTACACCATATGAACGTTCATACGTTCATTGTTCTATCCCTGTTGTTAAGATAGAACCCTGTTGTATCTTAAAATCTTGCTGTATTGTCTGTATACCAGAAACTTTTAATGAAATGGCGACTCTCTGAACTTCGTGAACCTGGATGAATCTCCTTTGCTCTTGGCTTTGCCTTTGCGAGAGGGAGCAGGGAGAAGAAAGGAATATGTCTCGGTGGGGTAATTCTCAGATTTCATGTAAAACATTTCTCATCTTTATTGTTTTCAAAGACCATTTGATTCCCTCTTGTATGTTGCAAATTGTCAATCTGTGTGCACCATTTTTGTTCAAGCAGGCTTTTCCAGCAGTCCCTACTCTTCTTTTAGACTTCTTTATAAGCTCTTAAGTTTTTCAGGCATAATGGTAAGTCTGAATCAAGTAGTGAAGTATCTTGTCCCATTTGAAAGAGTAGGCAATAGAAAAGAGCTGGATTCCGTCAGTATGAGAGCAGCTAGTAATGATGTGTAGGAATCTGTGGAAGTATAGGTAAGTAATGCAAAAATGACACGTGAGGAGCACTGCAGCTTAAAGACCATGAATACACTACACAGATAATTATCAATGTGGGCCTATCACCTATGGAAGGATCGATATGCTTTAAAACTTATGTAACGGATTTATCTTTCAGGAGGCTGAAAACACCTTATTCATGTTCCAGACTGATCTGCTTTCAAATTCCTTTTCTTTATGAACAGAAGAGGTTGCCTTAGGGGTTGGAGCTGCTGCCAGCTTAAAGTAGATAATTCTACCAGCCACTGCTCTGTGACTTGAAAGCCATACATCTCTGTCACCTCTTTGTTTCTGAATTTTGTGATCTGTTTTATCAGATCACAGCCCTGTTTCCTGAAATGACGGCTGTGGGCCAGGAAAACAGAGAAAGTGATATTTTCTTAGCCATATGGTGTTTGTGCAAAAATAACAGTATTCTGGGAGTTTTCCAAAGCATGCAAAGTGTATAAAATGGAGAATATTGTCCTAAAACGTTTCTGTGGCTTTCAGACTCTTTTCTGATCTGTGGGAGTAGGGTGCCTTACTGCATCCTTGTATTAGATTGTTTGTCTTTCCTTTTGCAAAACATTTTACTGTTCGTTTCCCATCTCTTAATTAGCCAGATACTAGAAATTGAGAAGAATTGGGCAGGAACCTTGGTTACGTGTTGCAGTTCATGGTTATATGGAAGAAGAAGGTTGTCTCTCTTGCTGTCCAGTGGTGATATATCTATCTGCACAAGAGGGAACATTTTCAGAGAGTATGAGTTTCTTTTGAAAAGAAATCCCACTTTTTGCAGCGTGAAGTTTATGTTCTTCTGTCCTGGTTTGTGGATTTGGAGAATTTTTGTGTTTTGTGCATGGCAGCTTATACAGTTGTAAGTTCTGTTGAGGAAACAAATACGTGTTCTAGCTCAGGATGGATAGTCATTTAATTATTTTACTACACCAGCTAGCAGCTGATCTCACTAGCTGCCTTTGTGAAGGTATATTGTAGTCGCTTCTGAAGCTGTACTTCTGAAAGCTTGACACCTGCAGTGTCAAGGACACAGGTCTGCCCTAGTGATGAACTTACTTTTTTAAAAATGATAAAGCTGCACTGTGCTGGTTGATGTGAGAAAGCGCTAAAACCACTCAACTAAAAGTACTGCCTTCACTAAGTGAATGCTGCCAGCTTGAAGAAAAGAGCCAGGAATATGAACTTAGTTATTCAAACTTAAGTGAGTCCCCTTTATATCATCTACTGCAATTATTTTAGTGAATCTCTCTCAGTTTTAATGCAGGAAAAAAGCATTTGTGTAGATGAGTGCTTATGTTATACTGTGTCAAACTCTTATTTTGGCCTCTGGCTGAAAGGCAGTGTACTATATAACTCTTTCTGTGGCAAAGTATAAAGCACTTTAAAGGCAATAAACCTTCAGACTTGGTGAGTTTCCCATTTTGATTTTATGATTTCACTGAAATACAACTCAGCATTGGCAGGGAGTGGAGCTCTCTAAGAAGTGTTTATCTTCTTGTGACTCTTGCAAAACTCAGGAGATTAAAAATTAAAATCTAATTCTGATGGTGTTTCTGGTGGCAGTTTAGAGTAATGCAGCTTGCTGAAGATTTCATGTAAAAAGTCAGTATGTCTCAAGTACATTCTAGGTGACAGGATGAAGTGCCAAACTACTGGTTTAGCTGTACAACTGTAATTCTGAGAGTAAAACAACTTCTAAACCTGTCTCTAGCTTTCCTTATCTCAAACACTTAAAAATACTGCTTATTCCAGATGAAAGTTTCCTTGCCATCCCCAAACAAAGTTCAGTTTTAATTTTACAAGTGAAAATGCGTTGCTTTGCAACTGTTGTACCCATATATAATTCTATTTTACGTAGGAATTTTTTAACAATGTCCTTGAAATGCCTGGAGTTTGAAACCTGGCATAGTTCAAGTACTTTTTTTTTTTTTTTTTTTTTTTTAATACATTCCTAGCTAGATCTGGGGCAGAAAATTGGCTGGATAACAGCAGAGAGACTGAGTAATCACTCTTTGAGCAATTCTTACCTGCCACCTCCTAAAATACACAAGTAGAATCCAGTTTAGCCTTGGCCTGTTTGGGATACGACAGCGTACCCTTTCCCAGCCCAGCTTGGCAGACGCAGGTGGCTGCTGGGAGCCTCTGCACAAGGGTGATGGTACTGGGAGTGAGTGCGTCACTGAGAGGTGGTCTTCCCGAGCAGAAAGCTGTTCCTTAGCCACAGGAGGAGACTGCCATTGTGGAAGAAATTGGCACATGCTTCCTTTGGTTTATAGTGCATTCATATTTTGTGCTGACTCCCTTACTATACTTTTCACTGAGTCAGCAGAGAGATTTGGATTCAGGTTCCCGTGTCAAAGTCTGCTCTCCGTTCCCCACTGACAGTGCCGCTTTCACAGCTCTATCAGCCGTGTTTGTGAGCATGGATCCTGGCGTCAGGATCAGTGAGTCTTTCTCACGTTCCCTTTCATCTCTTCTGCCATCTGCATGTCACGAGCACCACATTTTCTTTCCTGAAGCCTGTTAGCCTGCCCACAGCGTCAGAGTGACAGTCTCTCTATTTCTACTGGTCTTCCAGCGTAGCTTTCCAGCCCGTGTGTTTACTGTGTCTCAGATCTGTTTTAAGGACTCTTTGTCCTACCTGTCATGTCTAAAAACAAATGCTTTCGACTGGAAGACCATCATAACTCTGTAGGAGGTATAGCAGAACATACGCTAGCCTGTTGGGTAAAAGACTTGCTCGTGTGGAAAGGGAATCTGGAAGCGTGGGTAGGGTAGACTGAAGGAAAAAGTGAGGAGAGGTGCTGCCCTGCCAGCGATGTTAGCAGGCATCTCAGCCTGGAGTACACAGGTTACTTGTGGGTCAGTTGGATGCCTAGAAAGCACTGTGGTATATTTATGGGTGTGGAGGAGTTACCAAAGAGTGTGGTTTCCCAGCACAAGGTTTTCTTTCTAGTTGTTTGTTGGGAGTTTGGGGGGGGGGGGTTGAGGCCTTTATATTTTTTTCTTCCCCTTGTAACCTTGGTTTCATCACTGGTTTCTCACAGGAGAAAACAGTGGGTGTTGGGAGAAGACATAAATTAGTGATGATGTTTTTATGATGTCCTATTTTTGATGTTTGGCTCAATTTTAAAGTATCCAGCTTCCATCTGTAAGCCTTGTATCAGGCAAAGCACAAGGCAGCAAGCTCTTCATAGAAAATCGTATCCTAGTGCTGGATGATTCCATGCTAGTTTTCTCGCGCGTAATCTTGGTAATAAATCACCCCTTCCTCTTCCTCCTTCTTACCCAGCGGATGAACAACCTTACAGATTTTTTCACAAAAGATGGCACCTCTTGTCCTTTCAGCATTTTCCCTTTCTGAATGAAGTAATGCAAGTATATAGGCTTGCAGAAGCCACTGAGGAAAATGGAAAAAAAAAATAGTAGTTTGCAGGGAAAGGAAAGAATAATATCCCTCATCTGTATTTGTATCGCATCAGGCTCAATCTTGATTAAAGACTTTGAACATCACAACAGCGTGACAATTTTGGCTTCCTCTTTTAGCAAAGGGTAGAGTGTGCAGAGGTCTTGGCAGCATCCGTTGACAGTAAACACAACTGAAATCAACTTGTATGTTTTAAATTGGTCTGGCAATAATACAAAAATGTGAATAAGTATCATAAATAACATAAAATTTAAGCATTTTTAATAAGTTTGGTGTAACTTATTAGCAGTCATATTTTTTTGTTTGTATTATGTTTTCTCCAGATCTGTCTGTCAGGCTTTCTTCATGTTAGATGCCAAATAATGGGAACCAGCCATCTTGTTCTTCTCTGTCACCTCTCTTTCTGCATCTGGTGTGAATGACACGTTTTTTGCCAGGTGCTTGCTTGATATTAGTGTTGCCATGTACACCAAAAAAAAATTAGGACACTGGAAGTAGGATTGTATTGAAGCATTTTTAACAGCTCCTTGTATAACTCTGATTATATAAATTATTGCCTCAGAGGGAATTAGAGAATATGGCAGGTTAAAAAGCTGTTTAGAAACCAAAACAAACTGCTCTGGCATGACAGGACAGATTTCAGGCATAAGATGCTTCCTGGCAGCAGGCCAGAGCATAATCCTACCACACAGTGCTATGGACAGGCTAGAGGCCGTGACTTCGGAATCCTTACCGATTTCATCATTTCAGGCGAAGCACGCTGCTGAGTGTACTGACAGCGACGGTCCCCGGACGGCAGGCTTGAGGGATGTGTTTTACCTCTATGGACCACACTGCCATCCACCTCAATGTTCTCTCGTTGCAGCTCTAGGATAAAGCAAACCTTGTTTTTTGCTCCACAGCTATTGCTGCAATGCAGCTTCCCGGAGAGGGAAATAGGATTACACAATCAGAGCGTGCTGGTGGAGGTAGGAAAGCAGAGGATGAGCTGGCTCAGATGAACTCCACGCTCCTTGTTTGCAGTGCAGTTTTACCAGGTAATGGAGTTGCGGGGGTGAAAATCTTCAGTTTGGTCCATGGTTTGGGCAGCGGGTGTTGTAAGGGGCTGGCCTAACTGCTGTAACGTGATGCTTCTGCCTTGGCTGTTGTAAAAAGCAGCTGAAGAAGAGCATAAAAAGGGCTATCTTGTGTTATTAAGAGAGGGAGTAGAGGCAAATGGAGATAATGACAAGCAGTGCTAGGGGCTAGATTCATGATGTTTTGGAGCCTTTGACTGGGAAGAACTTCTGTGATCCCAGCAGCCATCTGTGTGTTGCAGTAACTATAGCTAACAAATCTTGTTGTGCTTTTTTTCTTCCAATTGTGAAGTCCAAAATGCCAGTTCTTTAAGAAATGCCTTTTAGCAGTAGCAGGAGATCAGTGACTTACTTGCTTAAATTCTCATCGGTAATCTTTATTTTTCCTTCGCCAAGAAGGTGATTGGAAAATACCTCTTCTGCTGCAACCTGTAAGATTCCTTGTGTTAATTTATTCATAAAAATTGGACTATTACATGATCATGAATAAGTTCAGAGTTTGTTCTTTTGCTTCTCTGTAGATTTTGGTGTAGTGGGACTTCATTCAGTCAAAATGGTAGGACTGATGATGAACATGGGTTCATGGGTAGGTGATGTTTCAACAGTGAGTCAAGCATGGTGGCTACTCTGGTTGGACCTCTTCTTCCTCACACTGCTCTCAGTTGTTTCCTTTCACTGGTGTACCTTGTTTTCTCTGAGCTGAACTCGTGACTACACTGGATGCTGTGAAGAGTTTGATGATGTCTTTTCTCCAAACTGGGAATCTCTCCGGTGTGGATGGGAGACTGAGCTATGCAGGTGACAGGAGAGCTAGATGAAAGTGGAGCTCTTCAGAAAAGAGGCTGAGAAGATGCTACTATCCTTGCAAACCCAAGGCCATACATCATTTCTGGATGCAACACTTGTGTAAAGTGTATTATTATTTTTTTCCTGAAAATATGCAGGGGAAAATCGTGTTCCAGAGTGATCTGATAAACGATGGGAAACAGTTCACAGGTCCAGTGTTATTGCTCTGAATGGAAGAGGGAGGAGAAAGTTCATCTGGTCAAAATCCATATGCAACCTTGCATAACTGATCTCTGCTCTGCCTGGTAAGCAAGCTTTGCAGGCTTGCAGCCGCATTCCTCTCATCTGTTGCGAAACTTCTACGTCTGATTATCTCTTTCAGCTACTGTCACTAGTTAACAGCAGAAAGCGAAAAGGTGCAGCTTGAGATAATACTGACACAGTACTTCTAAAGGCTAACAAAGCATGTGATTTAGTAACTTCTATGAAGGATTATCTCATTACTGATAAATCCTGCAGTTGCATCCATTTGGTGAAACCCTGATTTTATGAAGGAGAAGAAAAATGTGCCTTTTTATTTTGTTTGTTTTCCTAAGCTGCTATGACAGTGCCCTCTTGGGGCCTCTTGAGAGGGAGAGGTTAAGTACCACTGAAGGAGGATGGAGGGCCATGCTCTGAAGGGAAGTGCTCTGCTGTCCCGTTGTCCCATTGTGCTAGCGCTGCTTACTTTCATGAGCTATCCTTAGAAAGATAAATATTGCCCTTAACAGCTTTTTCTTAAATAAATAAACACCTGTTTAACCTAACTAGCTCCTTGTTCCATACTGACCGTATTCATCCTGGAGTAACTTGGGGGAGCTGCTTAAAATTATACTAGCAGTAGACTTAGCTTGATCTCTTTTTGATACGACAGTCATTCTTAGTGTTTATTAGTGCCTTTGTGGCAATATTGTAGTTACAGAGGCAGGCTTGTCTGAGAGCGCAAAAAGAGAGGATAGCTGCTGCCCCATGCCACTGGACAGCTTACATTAAGGTGCCTTTCTCTGCCCTTATTACAGCACTTTTGTGGTATTTGACAGAAAGCAAAATCTCATACCTGTCCTACCACATGAAGGCTAGTGGTATTGCCAGCTGATTAATTACTTAATATTCATCATTGCAACCTACATTTGCAAGATATTTCCTTGCAGCACCCATGGATGTTCCTCATGGGATATTTGCGGTGCTGCAGGACATCCAGTGTCCCTTTTGGTTGCTGGAAATGAATAGAGTCAGTGTAGAGCTGCTCTGAAATGGTTGGTGCCAGGGGGCAAGGTGTGCAGCACTGACACCAGCTGGTGGTGGCACGGATGCTGGCTTCAGGTAGTTCTCACAAGGTTTCAAAACATGCTTGGAGTGTGGGTGCAAGTAGATATTCCAGAAAAAGTTCCCTCTCAAATCCTTAAAAATCAGTTGTTTTCCATTCCTGCTTTTAGCTTGTTAGCTTGTCTGTAATTCCAGTCCAATGGGCCTTCTTTATGAAATGGAAATTGTGGGTATCTTCTGTGATTCCAGAAGCAGCTGACATAATATCCTGGGTTTGTGTCCCAACTCCCAATTTGTGCAGCCCCTCTGACCATCACAGTTACACAAGGATTCCTTCAACAGTTTCTTGATTCCAGGTCCCTCTTCTCTGACTCCAGCAACTAAGCTGGACTTGTTCAGCTCGTAATAGAAAATTTTATAAAGATTTGCCCAGTACTAACAGCCTTCCCAAAACTGCCCAACGCTTTTTAACTACCTAAATGTGACATACAGGATCTTCATATTCATGTGATTTGTAGTTTGTATGTACCAAACTGAAAAAACAGTGCTCAGTCTCTTATGTGGGTGTCATTGTTATCGTAGTATTAGAGGGTGCGGTATAGATGTGCCTCGACAAGACTTTCCCAGTGAGTTTAGCCATTAGCACACTTAGTAAGGTCTAATTTACCTCCTCAAATTTGTGTCCAGGTATTAGAACTTGTGTGAAATGTTGTAATGCAGCAGCTTCGTTATTTTTGTCAAACAAGCAATATATAAGGAGTAAATAAGCACAGTTTATGCAGTAGCCGTGTGTTTTTTTTCCTCAGCGGGTAACTTGCAGATTTTGATAACCTTCAGTGAGACTTCCAGTTACCAGTCTTTCTACCTTGCTTTCAATTCAAAAGAGTGCTTTGGCTCATTCACAGCTACAGTTTTGTGAATGGACCCAGTGAAGTAAAAGGGACCACTTGAGAAATATGTATCTTGCTGAATCAGACTGGCAATAATTTCTTTGTCCATCTGGAGCCCAAAAATAATTTTCAAAACATACTAGGGAATTTACCCACAAAGTCTATTGATTAATGCTGTGTACCTATCTATGTTCCCTAAACTGTTTTGAAAACTGCACAATTGCTGTTCTTTGTAACCTATTGCCTGAATAAACAGGCAATAATAGGACTTTTGAATAGTAGAAATTCATAGTAATTGTGCTTAATTCCTATATCCCTTTCCTTCTCCTCCTTCCAAATAAGAAGTTCTTGAGTTTAATGGGAATTAAAGTAGGTGGCATCTGAAGAACAGAGGGGGGTGATCCCACTCTCTCCCTGTGTCGGTGTAAGTTATACCAGTTACTGATTTGTAAGTAATGCAGGTGCAGTTCAGGTGTGCCCTTGCACACATACAACCTCTGACTTCTTTAAACTCAGCATCTGCCCACCAAAAGAAATCCCTGGATGTTAGTGGTATTGATTGCGGTGAATTCCACTCTGTTCATGAAGCTTTTTACTTCTTTCGGAGAAGAAAAACTACCTCTGTACACTTAGTGTAATGTTATTGAATGTGCTAGGGTAGGAAGCAGTCTTCTGACTAGCCACAGGTTGGAAAAGCTGCAGTGTGTTAGGTTTCCTGCAAAGCTAAGCAATCCCAGTTTTTCCTTTTATTTTCTGGTTTGCCCTTCATGATAATCTTTTTTGTCCAAATAAGATTCTTATCCTTCAGTCTGCAAATCGTTTGCTCAGATTTTTATAATTACCTTGGGGTCAACATTTATACAGTCTTACTTTATGTTTTCTTCCAACTGCATTGAAAGATTTTTTTTTTTGATATATTTTAAAGTGAACCTAGTAATTACTGTTACTGTTCACAGTAGCTAGAAGTTGATTTGAGAGTCCAGTTAGTGCTTTATTCCTTCTCTGAACAGGCAAGCCCTTAAGAGGGGTGTTGCTTTTCCTCTTCATGCAAGTTTGGGTTCCTGAGACCCTCCTTTTTAGCCTTGTGGCAACTGTGGTTTTTGAAGGAGGACTAGGACTTGGTGCTGAGTATCTTAGTGTGTCTTGCCCTCTGCTTTGTGATACTAATGTGTTCTGTTCCTGTTTCTTGCAGGTGTATATGACGTTTAGGATTTTGACATTTTGTCTCTACCCTTGAGCTGCTACTTCTGGATACTGAATTTTTCTCAAGTACAGTAGCTGTGTGTTGTTTGAAATGCTTTGGTTTTCCTAACAAATTGTAGCACATGCTTTCTAGAGTGTGAAGCAGGGATTAAGGAGGGCTATAGATTTGCTTCTGGAGGAATTTGCCATCATTTGCAGTGAAATCCTGCAGCTGATAACACAGTTAAACCTTCCAATATCTTCCATAAAAACAAAATATCCTTTATACTAATCTTCTGCTTTTGCTTGGTCTTATGGACCAGCCTGGCCAGAATCTGATCCCCATTTTGCCTTGTATCATCATAATATATTTCAGAATGTATGTAGTATTGATATATAAAAATATTTCTAACAGTGGAAAGACATGCTTTTGATTCTGCTAAAGCAGGAGATTATTTTCTAACAGTGAAAGATCATGTAACAAGTCGTCTTTGGAAAACTGTGTATCAGTGCCAGTTGTATGCTTATTGTGGGTGGTTGGCAATGTCCTTTCCAATGAGACACCATTTGATGCAAGGGTTAAAACAAAAAAATCCACTACAAAAAAAAGTCTACTACTGAATTACTCTCTCTCTGGATGAGTTTCCAAGCAGTTGGACACGACACAGCTTAGCATGATGGGGCATGATGCTGACTGGAGTCTCTAGTTGATGTTGTCATATAACTTGTTAGCACTACTGTAGCACTTCACAGTAAGAAATACTTTTCATCCAAGATAACTTTGTTAAATGAGTTTAGTCTTGCATCATGTTAAGGTAGCACTCAGCAGAGGCACAAGAATTTCTTTGCCATACCTCGATCTCCCCAGAGTGCACCCTTAGGAGCTGTAATCCTGATTATTCACTGAATGAGTGTAGTAATAAATCGCTGATACAAAGCATTGCCTTTGAATCCAATGTTTTATGTGGCGAGTGTAAATACGTACAACTTTTCTCAGTCCTTCCCCCTCTACTTTGTGATGTGTCCCTGTGCTAACCATCTTTCTGAATAGGATTATTGCACTTTCTGTGGTAGATTAGCTAGTTAACAAGTTCAGTTTAGAGTCAGCAGTTTGTTTTACTGTCTGGCAACCAGTACAGGCCAGTTTAAAAATGTCATTTACAGTCTGTGTATGTAATTAATAACAGATTTTAAATTATGAAGAAGGTGAGGGATCAGCTTCAGTCTTAAATTTGGATGCGATCAACAGCTTGTTACTTCGGAGTAGTATGGTATGTGTGTTATAAACAACTGCAGGCTGGGCTCCTTTCTCAACAGGGGCTAGTACTCACAGGGGATCCCAGGCCACAGTCTTAAGGTGAAGGAGAAGGGAGCTGAAACAGGGTTAGCCACGTCTGATTCCCCTCCGTATTGGCGTTAATGGCATTTTCATTAGCAGTTTGTCTGGATGGTGATCAATTGTCCATTTCGTGTTGAAGAGCTCTGGAGAACATGGTGACTTTAAAACATGTAGTGCTGCAATGGATATGAGTTGGTTGTGTGGATGCTGGCATCACATCTGTTGATGTGTAAATTATCTGTGTCAGGACAATGTTACAATGGAGAGAGACTGCAGAGTGCGTTTGGTCTACCCGAACGACTTTCTAGCATGGTAATCATCACAACATCACCCCAACCGAATAAATTCTGCTGCTGTTGTCGCACTGAGAGAAGGTGGAAGAAGAAAGCGTGGTGCTGTAACAGCAGCACAAACTGGAGTCGCTAAATTGCCAGGGACCGTAGCCGCTTCCCGTAAGCATTGCATGTTCTATCTTTGTTGCTTCCTTCTGATATCTGTCCTTCCATCTGCTGTCCTAGGCTTTTCTTCGTGCTGAGCCACGACAGCACAAGTCTGGGGCTCGCGCTGGTTCCCCGAGGACCAGGCTGCTCCCTCACCTCCCTCCTTGGAGCACGTGGGTGCAGGGGCTTCGGTCGCAGCCCCTCGGGCAGGCTTCAAACCCTGTGCTTAGGAAAGCGTCCTGCCAACATGTCGCATCCCGCAGCTGGAGCCTGCGGGAGATAGAACGTAAGGCAGGTCCCACAGCTAAGATCCGGCCCCTGGCTCCCTGCTGCAGTGCCGCCCTGCCTGTTCGGGGGCACGGAGCACCCCCTCCTCTGCTTGAGTCGTTTTAATGCTCTGATTACCAAAGTGGGTAAGTCACCATCTCGCTTGTGATAATTACAGATTTCCTCTGTGATTTTTCACTTGTCGGTTGCCACAGCAACCGTGCAGTGGCTCGGCCGAATCGCTGTCACAGGGATTTAAATCTGAAGCGGCTCAGCCTTTTCCTGTGCTCTGGCGCATCTTCCCTCTTGCCCCCCGGCACCATGGCAACCTGGCGATGGCATCCCTGCCTCCGCGATGGCACCCTGTGCTTGCTTTCCCTGCGTCCACGGGCCTGAAGGGATGCTGCTGTTATTCTCTTTGCATATTCGCGTCTCTTCCATTCCCCATCTCGAGCAGTGCGCGGGAGGTGGTGGTAGGATGCGTGCTGGCTGTTGTACCGCCTGCGTCTGTGCGTGACCTGAAGGAACTGAACCAAACCGAGGTTATTTTATGATGGTTGTACGCCTGGGATATTTGCAAACCAGAGTAAAATCGAGGGGTTTAAGGACAAAACCTGTTCTCCAGCTTCCACAATTCTTGAAAACTAAGGGGCCGTTTCAAACGTTAATACAGTCTGGCTGTGCATCTCAGGAATTTGTTTCCAGAAACCTTCGAGAAGGCATTCAGGTGAACTCAGACTCCCAGGGGTCCGAGCTGATGGGCTGCACCCCCATGCCAGAGGTACCGGAGTAGCAACAGGCAGAACCAGATGATCTGTTGGGTGTTACTCTCCACTGGGTTTGGCCGAGCACGGGGCATAGCTTGCAGGAGCTGGTTTCATTAACTTTCATTAACTGGGGCATTCCCCCAGCTAAGCTGCAGGGTCGCAGCTCAGGGTTTCCTCTGGGTGATGCCTGTCCTCGCCGCTGGCAGTCGCGAGCAGCTGCTGGAGGGAGCTGACAGCAATGGCATTTCTCACAAATGCAGCCGACAGCAGCCGACTTTAAAGTGAAGGAGGGAGCAGCGTTTTCAACTGGCAAGCTGGCTGCAGGGAGTTTTCATCAGGTCATGTAAGTGCCTTTGCCTTGTGCCTGCGTGCGGTGGGGGTTAGCACGGATTCCAGCTTAGCCTGCAAGGGCTGTGCTCCCGTGCTTTCTGCTCAGAGGTGAACGTATGTCTCTATGTATGTGCAGGCGTGTGTGATGTTAAAATGTCCCTGTCATGGATACGTGTGGTTAGCTGTTCCCTGGTTTGTTTGCTGGACGCCTTGTGAAAGAAATATCCTGCATGCGTCTGCTTTTCTGTGTCCTCAGCTGAAATGGGGGTCACCTTGAGAAACCAGAGCACTCGCTCCCGTTGTAAGATGTTTCCCTTGGTTTGGTGCAGGCTGCCTCCAAATGAGCTATTTTATGACTTCAGGAAGCAGAAGAATAAATTGTGCTTTTACAGTACACTTTATTTGATGCTATTTATCTATTTTCATGACCTCTGAGGAAGCAGTGGTAGGATGCTGAGGAATAAAATCTTACAAGGAATATAACTGAATTTCCTTAGACGAAGCTCCACTTGAGGGTATTTTGCAATACTTTAATTTTTCCAAAACTACAGAATGTTTGTGGAGGAACTAATCTGAAAAGCACGGCCGTGCCATAATTTAAGTGTTTAACCTTTTGAGAGCTGAACTGTTTTGGTGTGGGGAATGTATGGAAATTAACAGGCACGGTTTGGATATGTTGTTGCCATCTTCATTTAAAGTAATGGATTCAAAATATGCAGACTTGAAGAGAGGTTCTTATGCGTAGCTCAATACTAAAGTTCACTGAAATATCAAAGTGCAGGTTTTTTCGGTGGGAACTATTAAGGAATGATAAAGTAAAAAAAAAATTAAAATTTTTCAGCTAATAGTAGTTTAGTTGTGCTTGTTTTTTACCAACATTTGTGTACATTTGTGCCATTTATGGAGGTATTTTTAGGTGTGGATCTGGAACTTGCCCAATTTCTAACATGCTTTTTCAATCCCATTTTTTTTTCCCTGAGACAATGTATTTCTTTCACAGGGACAGTGTAGGCAGATCTTATCCCAGCTTAGCTGTTCCAATAGTTCTTGAATCAAAAATGAGCTGCTGAAAAGTTTAGTGGGTCACTTGAACCCTAGTGTGCCATAATCACAACATTCCCACCTGTTCTCATTCATTGGATTATGGACCAGGAGTCTTTTCTTGGTCCTGTACTTGTTGGAGAGAGGGAAAACAGACAAGGGCAGAAATATTTTCTTTTCTTTTTTTTTTTTTTTAAAGTTAAAAAAAAAAAAGGAAAAGAAAAAAAGATGTATTCATATCCAACCACCAAACCCTGCTTGGAGGACATCTAAGAAGGACAACCTGGACACATGAGTGTAATGAACCTTCTGACTGTAGATGAGTTTTAAAACCTGATGGGAGGACTGAAGCTTTCTGTTCTAGCTTCACTGCTGGTTCAGCTCTGACCTGGTTGTTGGCCTCATTAGGCAGGTAGGTATTGCCATGTCATGATGGGTACTGTACAGTACTTCCAAGCTATGAATGTGAGGTCTTTGTCTTGTGTGTTGCATCTTGCTTTGGTCTTTTGCTGCAGTTTTCAGAACAGACTGACTTGAATGCCAGCTGAATGTTGGAGTGAGATAAGGTAGCTGTGCAAAAAAGCCAGTTTATTAGGGAAGACTTATACTGTTGTGTGCAATATTTACTGTTTTGTCAAGACTTGAAGGCAAAAACCAGTCTCCCCATTTCTATTCTTCTGAACAGTAGTGGGAATGTTTGATCCTGTTGGTGTCAATAAATAAATAAGCAACATGAATAACAGACACTTGAGCCTTACTTGTAACTATGACAACTGTGTCCTTGACAACTTAAGTACAATCATGGAGTTTCCAATTACATCCTGTTCTACACAAAGCTTTTACGGTTATTAGAGGCATAAACAGCAAAAGCAACTGTCAGCTTGTGAAGTGTTTTCTGGCAAAATCCATTTTGGTGGTAGATACATGTTTCCATTTGCAGATCACTGTTACTTGTTTGGTTGTCAGTGTTGCTTGGCATTCTTCAGGGGTCGGTATTGGGACTGGCGCTGTTTGACGTCTTTGTCAGCGACACGGACAGTGGGACTGAGTGCACCTTCAGCAAGTTGCCAACAACACCAAGCTGTGTGGTGCAGTTGACACACTGGAGGGAAGGGATGCCATCCAGACGGACCTTGACAGGCTAGAGAGGTGGGCCCCTATGAACCTCATGAAGTTCAACAAGGCCAAGTGCAAGGTCTTGTACGTGGGTCAGGGCAATCCCAAGCACAAGTACAGGCTGGGCAATGAGTGGATTGAGAGCAGCCCTGCAGAGAAGGACTCAGGGGGTATTAGTGGATGAAAAACTGAATGTGAGCCAGCAATGTGTGTTCACAGCCCAGAAAGCCAACCGTATCCTGGGCTGCATCATGGGAAGCATGGCTAGCAGGGCGAGGGAGGCGATTGTCCCCCTCTACTCTGCTCTGGTGAGACCCCACCTGCAGTACTGCATTCAGCTCTGGGGCCCCCAGCATAAGAAGGACATGGACCTGTTGGAGCAAGTCCAGAGGAGAGCCACAAAGATGATCAGAGGGCTGGAGCACCTTTCCTGTGAAGACAGGCTGAGAGAGTTGGGGTTGTTCAGCCTGGAGAAGAGAAGGTTCCAGGGAGACCTTGCAGAAGCCTTCCAGTACCTAAAGGGGGCCTACAAGAAAGCTGGAGAGGGACTTTTTATAAGGGCATGTAGTGGTAGGACAAGGGGTAATGGCTCTAAGCTGGAAGAGGGTAGATTTAGATTAGGTGTAAGGAAGAAGTTCCTTATTGTGAGGGTGGTGAGGCACTGGAACAGGTTGCCCAGAGAGGTTGTGGATGCCCCATCCCTGGCAGTGTTCAAGGCCAGGTTGGACGGGGCTTTGAGCAACCTGGTCTAGTGGAAGGTGTCCCTGCCCATGGCAGGGGGGTTGGAACTAGATGGTATTTAAGGTCCCTTCCAACCCAGACCAGTCTATGATTCTGTGAAGTGCCTTGGTGAGCTGTGCTCTCCAAGAACAAACTCGCCATTCGTTGGTGAGAGTCACTCTTTGCACTGTCTTTTTCGGCTGCTGCCTGTGAAATTGCGCCAGATAAGTGTTGAGCTTCAGAGTGCGCAGGGGTCTCTTTCTAATGCGTGGATGGTCTCGTAGACCCAGCAGACCTCTTCCTCGGAGTGTCTCGGTCACTGTAGTGATCCTTGTATGTGGCCTTGGTATGTTGTGGGGTGCCTGTAAACCACCTTTGCTTTTGAAGTGTGAGGTTGTGGCCTTTAGCTGAGCAAGTTGGATGAGGAGCAGCTTGTTTCCCTTTTCTGTGCCTTCTCATGAGGATGGTGCTAGGTACTGTTCTCCCTGAAGTCGGGGGTTTCAGCTCTGTTTTGTGCTGGGTTTGTATAGATGCTGGATGGAAAACCTAATGCCAGCCTTATATGAACACCAGATACACATTTTCTTGCAACTACCTATTAACAGGACTTTCCTATTCCCGTGATGATTTGAGACAGCCTTAGTCTAGCTATCGCTAGAAGTTGTTGGCGTTACTCTAACAGACTTCTCTTGCAAATGCTGTTGTGAGCTAATTCAATTTTTTTTCAGAACTATACCTTTAAAAAAAACCTGTTGAAGTAAAAGGACCTGTTGTATTTCATTGTGTGCAATCAGGCTTTCATAACTACATAGACTATATATGAACTTTTAACTCTGCTTCTGGGACCAAGTGAATTGCAGTTAAATACATCAACATGCTGGCAGGCTTCTTTATTTACTTTGTTGTTTACTACATTTAAGTGCCTAAAGCAGTAAGTCAGGATTTCTATTGTCATCCTGCGCTCTGTCAATAACAACTAGTTAAGTCGTTCAGTTTTTTCCTGCTTTGATCTATTGAATGTGGACATTCCCCATCTCCCCAGAGGAGCATGGGTTGGTACTTAATGATTGCAGTGCATTTTCAAACAGCAAGTGCTGTTCAATGTATACATTGAATCTTTTTACGTAGATACTGCGATGACATTAGGTTGACCCGTTCTACCTCAAATGCAGACTAAGGAAGGACATGATTAAGTTTAATGAGTGACAGACTCAACTGTCTTCCACCTCAGCCATATTTGGATTACTTTGTGAATTGTGGGGATATTCCAGACTCTGGGATCTCCTTGGGCTGTTTTTAGAAGTAAAATACTTGAGCTGCATCACCGAAGTCATGAAGGGTGTTTGTTCATGAACACTGCAAACCAGGACACTTGCCCCCTTTTAACAAATAGCCTTGGGGTTTCACTGTTTTTTTTAAGACAGGGCCCTTCAACTCTCTGTTTTGTGAGGCCCAGGCACAGAACACTATCTGCCAGCAGTTGATGACAGTAGTAAAAAAAGCATAATAAGGGATTTCAGGAGTTCATGGGGTGCAGAATGTAGGACTGGTTAAGATTTTTCATTATAACTTGTCACGCTATTGCAGAGTAAGAGATGATAGGGCTTGGGAAGCATGAATGAGGCTGGAATGTTTGTCCGTATTCAGCTCAGAAGCTGCAGTCCCATCTAGCTCTGGTTTTGGCAGCCGTTTTATCTTTCCTCTCTTTCAGAACTACTTATCTCATCTCTGACTTACTGTACGGCTGGCACTGCTTATGTGATGGGATCTGTGACTCCCTCTTCTTAGTGCCCATGTCCTGGCCTCACTATCCAAACTCTTTCCAGCTTGCCACTGATATATTCCAGTCTGATTCTCTTCCAGAAAAGCCGTTTGAAGAGCCCTGATGTGCAAGTATGGGAGCATTGTGGAGGTTAGAAAAGGAGAAACAAGAGCTCATGGAGGATAAACAACACAAAAAACTGGACCACTAATGCGTTACCACATTGTGGGTCTTTGTAACAGTAGTTGAACTCACTACCCTGTAAAGCCAAGGAAATTAATTTCTAATTCCAAAAGAAAATCAGCTTTGCAGTGTATTCCCACTTCCAGCATGGCTACCTGAGTGCCGCCAGGCTTTCCAACATTGTTCTTTTGTTTCAGTCACAGGAACCACAGCTGACTTGGTCTCGCAGTTTGCAGTTTCTTCCACTGTTAAAAACATACGCAGAAAATGCGGTGTCAAAGCATGCTGAGCTGTGAACTGAAGAGCCTTCTCACCTCTTTGAGAAACACCCTCCTTGCAAACCGTCTGTACCAGCTCACCTCCAGGATGCCAGGGCAGGCTGGGGTGTGGAAAGGGTGGGTTTGCTTTCAGGCGTAATGCGGGTGCTGGTGTGGGGTCCCCACAGAGTCGGGACACATCTGCCCGCTGCCTGCGGGCTGGCAGAGCTTCAGGGCCTTGGGCTGCTGCCCTGCGCCCCCCAGCAGACACTGCACCGCGCACGAAGCGAACGAGCCTTGTGCTGTTTTCATATCAGGAGGGATCCGAGCGAACAGGACTAAAAGATAGTTTGAGATGTTTTAAATTTCACAGTTAATGTGTAGCATGACAATCCCCTGGCTGCTGTGCATCACAGAAAAGTCAGGCAAAGGAATACAGCAAGAAAGGAATGAATTTGCCTTTGTCCTGCTCCTCAGATACATATTGTGAAGACTTGTGGAGTAATTGCCGTGCGCAGCTTGTGCTGCTGTTTCTAAACCGCTTAATTGTTCCTGGTTAAATGGGTTTGGAGCTGCTGAAGGACAGATGAATGTGCCCCCATGAATTTAAAATAGGCTTCTGTGTCTCTCGCATGAATTGCAAGAAAGAGATGCAAATCTGCAGTGCTGACTCTTCGTCCGTGTCTTGCAGTGTCTCTGTTTCACCTCTTACCTTTGCATCTATCCCGAGGATGCTTTCAGAGGCAGGTTTTTGCAAGCTGCAGCCTGAAACCCAGGCGTCATACTGCATTAGCTTCTCTGCTAGCAAGCGAGAATGCTGTATGAACTCCTACTTTGTATATTCTCACTCCTGTATCGGGATCGAGTGCTCCTGAATGCTGGGGTCCCTCTCTAATTTTTTTTTTATTTTTCCAGGGGTTCCGCCTAAGAAACATAATCTTGTTAGCTCACAGAAACAATGTGCCTTTATAGTTCACAATAGGTTTCTGTTGCTGCACTGAATGACTGTTGTCGTTCCTAGTAACTAATTTTGCCTGTCAAAAATAATCACTCAGTACAGAATTTTAAGAGCTGCCGTTTAAAAAAATACAACCAATTTCACAGCGTGCATTTAAAAAGTCCACATATCCTTATGTTTCATGTGCTCCATAAACTGTACTGAGCTTCTGCTTTGAAAATAATTTTTCTTGTGACTATGACTTAAGCTGTATTTGCCAATGCATGTGTTTATGTAATGCAGAATTCCATACAAAAATATATGCAAATATATCTGCAAAATTGATGCATTGAACACTCATTTCAGAATAGCTGTTTTGTACAGTCATCTGTAACGATGGTCTTCTCCAGCTCAGGCAGTTGCCATTAGAGGAAAAATATTTAGAGAAGACTTTTATGAATCTCTTTTTCTGGAAGAGTCTCATTTCTTTGAGATCTAAAGTAGCTAGTGTTTAATCACAAATCTAATCCAAACATTGTCCTTCATATCCCCTTTACAGTCTGATATCTGAAACTGGTGGATGTATTTTGCCTAGATTTTAAAGAATCTGAAACTGTACGCAGTTGCTCCAAAGCAGCAGCGGTGATGGAGCGTGGCTTTGCTGCGGTTTTGACACGTGCATGAGAGCTGATTTCTGCTGGCTTGCAAACTGTGCCACGGCTGCTTGCAGTGCTAGAACAAGCTAGGCTGGTGGGAATTGATCAAGAGATGAATTATGGAGGCAAATTTCAATTGGTTATTATGATAAGCAAATAACATGTGCTTAGACAACTATACCAATCACATCAGCTGATCTCCTGTGAGAATATATGTGCATAATGGAGATGGAGAAGTAGTTGATTTTAGTTATACTCACGTCTGATATTACATGATTTATTCTGACTCTGGACTGGAAAATGGTAAAACATTTTATATAACAACTGTCAAGGAAAATTAGGGCTAAGCTACTTTATTTTTAAACCTCTTGCAATAATTTTTTTCTACGAGTATTTCAGAAAGACAATACCATTTCCAAATATATTTTTGACGCTTTTATGAATACTGTATTTTAACTATTAAAGGACTTAAGATAAACAGTAGATGTAAGTAAAAGACAAAATAACATTCTGGGAGCAAAGATGTAGGAGTGGTTCACCTAGGGAAGGAAGAGTAGGTACCGCTGAAGGGAAACCTGGATGCTGGTGGGTACAACCATGTAGCGTGACTGGAAGGTATGTTTGATTTGTATGTGAAGAGGCATCTCATCATTGTGGGGAAGGTAGATTAGTCAGCTGGTAGCAAAACACCCACGGGAGATGATTGAAGGAGATTAGAATGACAAAGCAAGCCTGGGTGGGTTGTTTTAGCCTTCTGCCATAGGTAGGTTTGCACTGCTCCATTTGTCAGTTCCTGCAAAGCTGTGTTCATGTTAGCTTTTAACAGACTCCTAGAGACTTTTAGAAAGTAATACTTTGCAGAGGAAACTTAAGGAGGGAATTGTAGATTGCAGAAGTACAGACCAGATAAATAGCTTTGAAGAGAGGACGTCAATCAAGGTGGTTAATCATTGTGAGAGGTGCTAGGCTGATTCAGCCTTTAACAACTTTTTTTTCCACAGTGGTAGTCTCACTGACTTAGACTTGCATTTTTTTTTTGCTAGAGGATGGTCCTGCGATAAGAAATTTATGGTATTGGGATATTTCTTTATGCATTGATTATGCAAAAGTTAGCACAAATAAAGAAAAAACCTGAGGGTGAAAAAAAGAAAATTAAATTAATCCTGTCTTATAAGTGAAGTTACTCTTTTCTGAAAAAATTTAACTAGTTCCCTTTACACTTCTGACCCAAAACCTTACCTTAATCTAGTTTTTTCCAGTGTGCGCACAAATGTTGTGCAAGTGTTTGCTCACTGTGGCAGATTTCAAAATACCTTGAATTTTAAATTGAACTCAGAGCAAACTAAGTGAAACTAAGTGCTACGTCAATTGCCTTGGAAGGCACAGGGAATTTTCTTTGTACCTAAGTATTAATAGGTCTGTGAATTAGTAGATCTCTGTAGGCAAGGAGTTTTTTGTTTTCTTTTGCCAATTTTGAAAAAGCTCGAGAATGAAGGAAAGCAAATGGTATTTTGGCTAAAGACAATACAGAAATTAAATTTCTGATATATTAGTCTTGGGGAAGAGATACTTCCTATCATGGTAGCAATAGATCAAATGCTTCCCTGCATCTAGTCGCCAACATCTGTTTGCGTATTTTATTGATGGCATAGAAATGATGTAAGCAGTAAGCTGTGATCTCTTTCTGCTGGAAGATCAGCTCCATTCTCAGAGCATATTTGTTAAACAGAGTTCTTTCCAGGAGGTTTACAGGTAATAGTGACATTTCATTTGGACTGCAAGCCTCGGTCCATTGCTACTAGAGGTCTACACCCACTGAGGGTGGAGGGACATCCAGTGAGGTGAAAAATGCCAACGTAGTCTCTGTACAGGCAAAGAAGGCCTCTAGTGTTCTACATAGAACACAGGGTACCACAATTCTAAGCGTAAAGTTTGAATTTAACCTGTATCCTGGATAATAATTCAATGATCTGTTTTACCTATTTATGACTTCCAGCCAGGCTTTCTGCACAGGTGATCCAGAGTGAAAAAGGAGTCATATTATCATTTGTGCTACTTGACTTTACAAGGTCATTTATTTTTAACTAGCTGAGGTAGAATCACAGAATAGCTGAGGTTGGAAGGGACCTCTGGAGGTCATCTGGTCCAACCATCCTGCGCAAGCAGGGCCACCTAAAGCAGGCTGCTCAGGTCCATGTCCAGTTAGGTTTTGAATATCTCCAAGTATGGTGATTCCACACTCTCTCTGGGTGATTTGTCCAGAGTTTTTCTATGTTTAGATGTATCTTACTGTATTTCAGTTTGTGCCTATTGCCTCTTACCCAGTCACTGGACACCACTGAGAAGACCCTGGCTCCTTCTTTACTCCCTCCCGTCAGGTATTTATTACACATTGATGGGATGCAACCTGAGCTTTCTTCAGGCTGAACAATCCCAGCTATCACAGTCTCTATTCATAGAGATGTGATTAATTGTTTTTTCAGGGGATTGATTTTTCTTTTCTTTCCTAACGTCTGTCTTGCTGTCTTTTTGTATTAGATGAGATTTTTCTCATAAACTTAGGTTGAATCAAAATAACAGATTGGCTTGAGAGACTGACTGGAAACAATTTTTTTAAAGTTCAATGTAGTCCACATACATAGAGAAAGTAGAGAAGGGGAGCAAGGGAAAACAGGTAATAATCTTTACCCCGTGGCCCCACTAAAGCTGGGAGGTACAGATTTAGCCTAGAAGTCATTTGCCTCAACAAGACCTAGCATCAGCCTTGGGTCTCAATCCTGAGACTGCTCTGAACGTCAGCATTAATCCATCAAAGCAGGCTTTCAGTTTCTTTGGATTTAAATTAGTGAAAGTGGAAATTGAAACGAATGACACAGTAATAGTGGCTGCATCCACAGGGACATGAATAAGTGTATGCTTTTCTTTTTTTCAGAACGTCAGCCGGCAAGAAATCTCTCAAGATTGAGTCTTTTTGAGTAAAGAAAAGATAAAATGGCATCAATGTTGCTTAGTCGACAGCTGACCTGTTGCCTGCAGCAAAACTCTAGACTGCTTGTATTTGGTAAGTGGTTTTTTTGTATTTTCTTGCTTTGTATTTGGTGAGCATTCACTTTACGCTAGTGGACAAAATTCCAGTTTGAACACTACTGGATGTTGAATCTTTCAAAACCTGAAGAATATGTTGTTCTGCATCTTAGATAATGATGCAGTTGTAGTCCAGAAGTGGCCCACAAAGGTGCTGTGGGTTCTTTTTTATTCTGCAAACAAGAACCCATTTAGTTAATAACGTGCACTGTAAACATGCTAACTGAAACAAAGCTCTTCAGCCCTTGGAACTCTGCTCTTACTTTCTCATGCTACATGGTGCAGAGATGAAACAACCATCCATCAAAATCAACCGTTTTTTGTCTTTGTGCTATGTAGCATGACCCTGCCAGTCTTCCCCTTGGAGAGGTTTTGTGTGAGTGACATGAAGAGATGGCCCTCACTGGGGATGTGTGTTTCTGCTTGGAGTTAGCTCTAGTGTGAAATAAAAACCTACCATATGGCATCAAACTACTTTCTCCTAAGTGTATAATGGCAAGTTCTTGCTTGGCCCCAGCTTGTAACTTGGCATTGTGTATGTCTATATTAAACCTGCAATCTCTGTGAAATATATATAAAAAATAAATTTCTCTTGGCTTTGTTGGACAAAGCAGTGTAGAATCTAAGATCTGCCATCCATTTTGTGTGCTGTTATACTGAATACAGTATGGCTGAACGGCTTCTGTGACCGAGTAAATATTAATGTTTCTTTTCTCCTCCAGCCCTTCTTCTGCAGTGCCATTGTGCTCCTGCCACTGCCAGGCAAACACAGAATGCTTCCATTTGCTCGGAAACTTAAGCATAATTGATTTCCTTTTAAATAATACACTTTGGGGAGCAGCTGACCTTTGGCTAAAGAACACAAAGTCAGGTCTTGTAACTATTGGAAAAGTATTAGGTCAGTGTTTCAGTATAGGATGCACTTCTATTTATGGGAGTGACGCACTGATTATCTGCGCTGTGCAAGAGCAGTGATCATTTGGTCGATAGTGGACAATGGAAAGTGCTTGCAGCAACCAGGCCTTCGTTAGTTGTCAGTCCTTTGAGCTAATCTGTCATCTCAGTATCACTTAATGCTCCCTGCCCCTCCCAGTGTCTTGCACACTCCTGTGCTGCTTCCCAACCACAAAGACAAATATATTGCAGTTGTGCAAGATACTTGAGGTCACTGGAGAGCAGATGCACTAACTCATTCGTCCTTTCTCACCGTTGCAATGAGGGGGTGTAGATCTTCAACAAGAAAGGAAAGCAACTCCAGGCTCTGTTAATCCATCCTTGCTTTCAGGAAACTTGTAAGTGGGAAAACCTACTAAACTACTGAAGCAAAGAATAGAATGTCCTGGCTGCAGGTTGTGTAACAGACCTGTGGCCTTTGGGACTGACTGAATGCTTCGTGTGTCTATCTAGAGATTAGAAAAGATGGAGCAAGAGGAGAACCCCTCACTAGAAGAAACTAGCAGTATCCTGGCAGTATTTTAGCCTGCAACATTCCTGGCTGACAGAATAGACAGAAGACTGACACTTGTAGCAAAATTCAGAGCTTCAGGCCATTTTCCTGGTGAGTCCCAGCTAAGGTTGCAGTGCTGCCGGTCTCTGCTGGCTTTTAGGGAAATGCTGAGGGCAACATCCACGAGCTCTCTGCTCCAGAGTGCTTTCCTCCAAGGCATTTTTGAGCACTCAAGTTTGGAGCTTTACAGACTAAAAAAGAGACTTGTACATTACTTCCACAAAAATCCTGTGGTGCCATTTGGTCTGTTAATTTCCTTCTGTGGGTACTGAAATGACAGGGTTTGCAAAGGGGGGATGGAGGTGGAGAGGAGAGAATAGATTGCCTCTTGGTAGAAGTCTCTACGTCTGTGGGCTGTCATGTTTCAGTTGCGTGTGTGCATTAAGCACAATAATCCTGTTCAGCTTGAATCTATGATAAATTTGTTTACAGAAAGAGATTTTTTCATCCTTGATTATTTCTGATTTTTAAAGCAAATGTGGGAGTTAGCATTGTGCTGGCCCTGAGCATGAAATAAGCTGGTTACTGACAAAAAAGGGGCATGTGGAAAGGAAGGATGTTGGCAAGTTTGCATTTGCTGCAGCAAAGAATTACATGCACATTCACTGTTGTAAAATACGTGTGAACAAAGGTAACTAAGCTTTATATGAATCAAAATATTTCTAGGAACCTTTTCTCTAGCTGTACGTGGGGGCTAGTGTTTAATTCTAATTAAGATGGATTTTAGGCCCTCAGTCTTTTAAGGAACTTGGGACAAGAGATAAGCATCTGGTTGGAGAATTTTTTTTACTTAACCACTGCTTGTAGTGTTCTCATTACTAACAGTGCTAGTCTGTGGCAAGCTAACTAGAAAGGGAAAATGAAAATAATATAAGTTCATCAAAATGCAAAAGTTAAGCAAAACATATGAAAGTAATATGCAACTTAAATCTTCCCCAAAAATGTGAACCCTGAAAGTATTTGGAGTCCTTACACCTTCCTTAAAGATAAGCATTAATCAGGTATGGTTTTATTTTCCCTATGTATTTGATCTACTTGATAGTTTGGCCTTGAAGATAAAGTTCACTACAATTTGAAGGGTGGCAGAAGAACGACAATAGACTGAGTAGGTAGCCTAATCTTTTTTTACAAAGACTCATGCATAGCACTGGCAGGACGGTAATGGCCAGGCAAATCCGGGAGAGGCGACTCATGTTGGAGAAATGACAACGTACCTCCGTATTGTGTCTTACGTGAATTGAGTTCTGTTGCTACTGTCAGCCCGGTGTGCTGCAAGGTGATCACGACTGATAGTCTGAACGTAAATACTTATTCTGCTTCTGCGAGCTCTGGTTTTGTCAGCTGTGCCAATGTAGTAGGAAAGCTGTTCCATTTCCATGCTTTGGAGGCAGATGAAGGTGCAGTTGGTTGTTAGCTGGTAGGGTAGTACCATAATTATGAGGACAGGCTGGGACTCCAGAGATCTAGGTTCAGTTTCCTACTGATAACCCTAAGGGGTTGAATTTGTCTTTGTATCTTGAACTGGGCAGCATGCCGAAAGGTCAGTCTTCTGCCTTAGGGTAGCATCAATTTCTTTTAGTCCATGCCCATCCCCTTCTAGGATGCTGACCTGTTCTTAAAGGCCCCTAGCAGTGCAGCTTCTGCAGTTTCCCTAGGCAATCTGTTGTATTGCTGAACTGACTGTACCTTTAAAACTTTTTTCTAATATTTAACCTAAGTTTCAAAACAGGAAAAAAAATCAGATCCTTACTATTTGCCCTGCCCTCAAAGGACCTGGAAACTGGAATGTTTATTATTTCTTTGCGGCAGCCTTTTATGTATTTGAAACCTCTTACATCCCCCAAGACCTCATACTTTTTTCTCAACTGGTCTAAATACTGTTTCAGTCTTTCCTTGTAGGTCCAGTTTTTTTCCTCCAGATTCTCTGCAGTTTTATTGCAGTGCCCTAAGTGGACTAACTACAATTGAAGCTGTACCTCACCTATCTCAGTCTGTTTTCTATCTCTCTACAGAGGATAATAATGTTTTATTTCACAGGTGTGCTGCAGTAAAGTTTGAGAGATGTTCATATGAATTATTGACTTGTCCCCATCACAGTTACCAGAAAGAGTCTGGAAAGCCATGAAAAAGATTTACTCTCAGTCCTACTTTTGTCTCCAATATTAATCCTTGCTAAGACTTTCTACTTTTTTTAGTTCAGTTTGTACATTAGGAGCTTCCCTAGGAAATCAGAGAGAACAACCTGGATATGTGTGAGGGATGTGTGTGAGAAGCAAGGATCAATTCCCTTCCCTGCATTGTAGAGAACATGGACTTGAGGTCACCTTCAGCTGATGCCCTGGGAACTGGCCATTGGTGGCTCTCGAGTGCAACATCTCCTGCTGGACTGAGGAACCTTTACTTTTCAGTCTCACCAAACATTCCCACAAAAAGCTGAGATGTATAAAAATCTTTGTATTAAAACCTGTTGTTGGAAGGAGGCTCTGCTACGAGGCTAAGCTTGGACTTCAGTTCTCAGTTGCTTGAATTAATGTAAGGCCTTTGATTTTCCTACCTAATTTTCTTGTTCTTTCTGTGCCACAAAGGGTGGCTGTGGCAATGCTGGCTGTGTTTTCCCACCTGGGCTTTCCTTGTGGCTCTTCATCTCTAGAGGTGTCCTGATGAGCTCTCATAGCTGTTAACTCTGGTTGGTTGTGCTGCAAGCGAGGAAGGGTGTTATGACTGATTCAGATCACAAGAAAACCAGCAGTTGGATGCTCCTGTAACTCTGCTGAAGAGTTGATTTGGGATTATGCTGTGATCGGGAGGGGGAACTGTACTTACTCTTTCTTACAGGAGCTTCCACTTCTGTACGGCCTGTTTGGTATCGGATTTTTTCTTCGTCTTTGGAGAATCCTGTTCCAATAAAATCTCCAGTGTGTATGTGGGAGTACTGAAACACAGACAATCTCATGTGGAAGAGCTTCTGATCTTAGAGCGTAAGCACTCTGTAAATAGCAAGCTCAGTTTTCACAATATTATGCAATAGCGATGTTCGTTTTCCAAACATCTCTAGCTAGCCTGGCCTTTTGCCATTTCGTTTCAAGATCTGTTAGTAACAGATTCTACTTCCAGCACCTAAAAGAGGACTTGGGCGAAATCGCAGTCCTCCTACTTTTGGCTGTCAGGGCCTCCACACTCTAAAAATTCTGTCTGGAAGGTGATTTGATAGACACGATGCAGTGGAAGTTAAAGGCATGCAAGGGAGATTGCGTTTCTGCACTTGCAGAGGGCAGCGGTGCTATGGCACATGTAATGTGCCTCCTTGGGGACTGGAGAGCATTCACTTTATACTCTTTCACAGCAAAACGCTTGCATTTGAGAGATCTGGTATGCCAGCATTTATTTTCACTTATCTTCTTTTCTTTTTTTTCCTTGGAGTAGTTCCTTCTCTTAATTACACTGATGTAATTTCAGTGCCTCCACTGGCGTTTCTCCCAGGTAATATCCAGTTGTTGTACACTCAGGAACTGTGTTTATGTGAGTGTTATTTGTGGTCAAACATATCAGAGGTTTAAGCACTTTCTTTCTAGCCCTGTGTTGAACCTAGCTCTTGCTAGCAGAGATCACTCCTTAGCACAGAGCCCTGCTAACAATAGTGCTGTTTGTGAATACCAACATCACAAAACGTTAGAAGGGTGTACTTATATTAATTATGTTGCTGTAGCAATGTGGTACTTTGTTAAAAATTGCTGAGTGAGACACCTGGTGAGTGATGAAGGTAGCATGGAAAAGAGAAGTTGGAAAATGAGCTTTTCTGTCTGCTAGCAAATTTTGACATCCTGTTAGATTAAAAGGAAGGATGTGATAATTTGCTGATGTTACTCAAGTGTTTAGAAAGACAAGGTGTGTTGCATAGAGCTTTGAGAAGAAGCTTCTTTGCAAGAAGCAACAAAAGTAGAATTTAACTTATCGTACCCAACCTCTTTAAATGGCATGGGTAGAAAATTCTCTGCAAATCGTTCAGCTGATGTGCTCAAGTTCATTAATAGTACATACGTTTGTTTTTTGACTTTTGCCATGATGTGAAGGGACAGCTTTGTTTACCAAGGAAAAAAAGGGTCCTGTTCTCGGTCATACTAGCTAAATGTAATTTAAGAGCTTTCCTAATGCTGCTTCAGGGACAGACACTCTGCTGTAGCCTATTACCTCTGCACACTTTTAAGATGAGAACTGAGGTCATGTCATTTGGTCCTGTTCTTAAGTTAAGCTAACATAACACAAGAAACCCTTTTTCTATTGCAGTTTGGTCATAGACCTCAACAGAAAGTCAGTGGACTGACTTGGTCCATTGGCTCAAGAGCATAACTTTAATGAAACATCTAGGTACATACAAGTTATAGTGCAGTATGAATTTAAGAATATTAACATAAAATTATATTGTTTAAAAAAATAAATCTGTGAGGATGTTTAGGCCAATAATATATTTTTGTTGAGCTTCCATCTTTTCTTTTGAAGAAATTTTAAAATAAAAAAGCCACACAGGCATCAGGCTACCTCCATGGAGGAGTTAGAGCAGTACAGGTACATCAGTATCAACAGTGACAGGTTATCATGTGCATATGCTGTCAGTCCATCAGTGACGCAGTCATAATAAACATACACACTGTGGAGATTTGTTGGAGGGTTTCAGATCCCCCATTTGGGGAAATACTGTTCTCACTTGACCTTTGTGGCATTTTCTGTATTCTAGATCTTTTATTACAAAGGTAATGCTGTTAGTTCACTGAAGGACCAGCCACCAGGGATTCTTAATTCTTGAAAATACCTTGCTCAGACATAATGAGAATCTCAGTTTTTATCTGTCCCATCTCTACTGTCCTTTGGAGAGGCAAAGTACAGTCAGTGTTCAAAACCAAGACCTGACGTGCAAATGTCTAAACTCGTAAGTATCAAAGTGGAGTAGCCTGAGTTACAGGGTGACTTCAGGGTTTCTGTTGCAGGGTAAGCTGATATTAAAAAGTCGAACAGGAATAATTTGGGCTAAGTTGTAAAGTACATTGAGTACCTTCAAGCCAGAAATGCCAGCTGAGCAGAGCACGCTGTAGTTTACTCGGGGATGAAACTACAGCGAGTGATCTGATTTACTTGCATTTACTTGCATCGTGAGGAGAACGCGATGCTGATACTTGGGGTAGGGGGAAGCAAGAGAGACAGAGCACGGTCTCTGGGTTGAAATCCTCTTCCAGGCAAAACAAAGCAAGCATTGATGCAGCCGTCTGTCACACAGTGTCCAAGTGCTTGGAAAAGCCTTTGCAGGAGAGCGAGCCGCCTCCCGGAGCTGTGCTCTGTGGGCCGGGAAGCAGGAGGCAGCACCGTGCCCTGCAGGTACTGGGGGCCTGGAGGACAAAGCGTTGCAGAGTGTCCAGCACGAGGGATGCCAGAAAGCTGGTGAGTCTTCGTGCAGGGGGTGGCCAGACCCTCTTTCACCAGGGCTCTGACGTCGGTGCCTTTTGAGAGCGGTCTGAGCTCCAAGTTTTGCCCGTTCGGTAAAGGCAGCCTGTGAGACTGTAACGAAACGGGCCATCTGACGGTGAGCGGTGCTGTGGCAAACCTCTCTCTTAAATTCTGCAGCATTAAGCAGAGCGCGAGTCCGTAGCGAGTGAAAACTGCTGTGCTTCCTTTCGTTTCATTTTATGAGTGTTTGGACAGGTCCCTGGGCACTGAGGTAGCATTAGGCTTCAAAAGTCTTCAGCCATGTGGCAATAAGACAGTTTGTTTTCTTGCTGTTAAGATGCTCTTACATGTAAAGAGCTCTCCTCATCTGAGTGCCAGTGACTTGCACAACCTGCGTGTGCCAATACAAGTCACACAGGGACTGAGCTTTTTGCAGGAGCCGGCCATTTAGGCTGTCATTAAAATTTCTGATCAGAGTCCCAATTTACTTGAAAAAGAGTAGGGGAAGAACAAAAAGAGTTAAAAGAGGGGAAGCAGGGTAACCATGTTTTTGTGTTCTTAAAATTTGGGTCGTTTCGTTTATTTTTAACCAACCCTGTGAACAAGTATGCATATCTGATGAGTAGTGACGTGGGCTATTTGGAATAAATCTGTTGACCTTGCTAGAAATTCTGTGAGTTTGTGCCAATCATTTATGTTATACTCTCAAAGGGAGAAGAGCTTCATTAAAAAATAAAAAGTTTGAAGATTAACTCCACTTTGGTTTTAGCTTTTGCTATCAAAGGCTTTTTTAGTATTTTGAGGGTTTGGGTTTTTTAGGGTTTTTTTCTAGCCTGTATTCTTCATCCTCTACCTAAGGGGAAGAAACCCCCCCCACACTTTTCAAAATCCTACGATCTGGTAACGCAGGGCATTTTCACTTTATTTATGGCAAGCTGTTCCTTCAAATTCAAACCATAGTGTTTGCCTGAGCTAGGTGGTGGAACAACTCTTTGACAAGTGTAAGGATCAATAATAAATCAGTATAGCTGCCATTATACTGGTGTTAGTAAAATGAGATACTCTGTGGGCTCCTGAAAACAAGTATGTAAAATTAAATTTGTATTAGTCAATCAGCCTAGAAATCACTTGCTTGGAGAGCGTGATGACGTGTAGCATGCTTTAGGAGATAACAAGCAAATGAAGGGAAACCTGTCACTTATGTTGCTCATTTTTTAGATGGTTTTGGTTTGGAGACTTATTGAAAATGATAGTGGTTTGGATAAACTGCTCCTGAAGCTGTTGTTTAAAAAATGTAATGTCTCACAAATTGACCAACATTACTAATTTGATAAAAATGATCTTTAAATCAACTCTTCTTCTGGGAAGACCTGTATGTTTTAGTTTCCTTTGGCCAATCTTTGCTGTGTATGAAAACCTGTCTGTTGATGGACACGAGCTATGCCAGTGTGAATTAGTGCAGCACTGCACAGCAAAGTACTGTTTGCTTTTAATCGCTCATCTGTGCCCTTAGCAAATATCTAGTTCAACATACCTGTGCAAAAGAGGCTGTGGCATAAACAGTTGCAAAAAGATGATGATGATGATCTATGAAGCAGGCTGACCAATTTTGGTCTTTGTTTGTTGCACAGCCTGGCTGATGGAAGCAATCTCCTCTTGTCTTGTGATGTTAAACAAGTTAGGACAACAGTAAAATATTCTCTAAATGAATTCCCTGTTGTAGAGCTCTGTAAATATGCGTGTTTTCATAGGGGAGGCTGTGCCCTTTGCAATATCCACAACAGAACTTTCTTAGAGAAATAATAACATTTGTGTTTAATTTAGAATCCTCATCTATTGAAATACTTCACAGATTGTCCTTGAGGGAAGTGAAAGAGATAAAATGTTATCCACACCTCACAGGTGATGGCCGGGAAACCTTTGACTATTGGTCTCCATTGTAGAGCCTGGCAGTCAGGCATCTTGCATGCTTGCAGGAGCGGCTTGGTTGTTAACAGATGAGGAAATCTTTAGTCACTGTCCAAACAAGTGCACTTTTATGAGAACTCGGTTAAAAAGACTAAGGCAGGCAGTGTGCCTGTGTAAGCTGCTGCTCCGGATGGGAGGACCCTGGGAGATGGACGGAGGGGACGTGGTGGCACAGGGTCTCTGGCAGCAGAGCACCAGGCAGGGCTGGGGGGGTGGAGGAGGAGGAGGAGGAGAAGGAGGAGCAGGCATGCAGGTTACAGTTCACCTGTCTTAAATTTGCAGCTGTGTCAAACAATTCCCAGTATGCTGCTAGGCCATATCTTTCCTGTTACTGCTGACTACCAAAATGTCCTATATATTCTGTGCCTCTGTCGGTGCTTTCCCCATTATCATATCAAGTAGCACCTAGAGCCTGGGAGGAGGGAGAGAAGAGGGCACAGGATAAGGAGAAATGTTTGCTGCTGGTTTGCTATGATCTCCATCGGGGAAGGAACAGGGTGCACAAAAGGGTTAGTTTGGTCTCTTTTCCCCTTTTAGACTTCATAGTGTGTCTACTAAATCTGCAGCTTTATTGGCCATGAATTGTGTAGCTTTTGATCTTTTATATGCAGTAGCTTTTTTTTTTTTTCCAGTGGAGCAGTTGTCATGCTGTCTCCAATTTACATGAATGCTAAACAAAATGACACAAAAATGAAGTGGTGTTGCTGAAATGAAACCTATTAATAGCTTTGCGGAGAGGCACTGACGCATCTCAGATATAAGGACTTGGAATGAAAGCTGAGGAGAATAATCATCTTTGCAGACTAAGTTTTCACAAAATGAGCAGTGAATTTAAGTGCTCAGTTAGAGAGGGCTGTGATTTTTCAGATAAAGTTTCTCAAAATCAGGCTTGCTTGAGACATCTCAACTTGGGCTGACACAAACTGAGGCAAACTCTCGAATCACTGTTGGCCAAATGGCTGTATTCAAAACACTGCCAAGCAGTATCATATTATACCATAGTATACCTCCTTGATAAATATTTGTTTTATTTGACAACTGTTGTTTCCAAACAAAAAACATTTTTATTGCCTTTCTGAAACAAAACTCTGGCAGTGAGAGGTGGTTATGGATGGAAGCACAAGAGGGGCTTCCCAGCGGCAGTGCTGCACCCTGATGCTTTTTGTGTGCGTGGGTGCTGGCCTCCCCATGCGTCTCCCTTTCTGGAACTTTGCTGGATTGGGGTGTGTTGTATCATTTTAGCATCTGGCAGTGCTGCCCTGGTGTAGGGCAATGCTGGTGAATGGTAACTTTAAACTGTGCTGCAGTGCTGCTCCGAATCTCCCCAGGCAAGAGCTGACTTCCAGTGGTGAGTGAGGCACTCTGAATTGCAGCTTGGCTTTCCACTGATGAGAAGGAGAGCTAAGGATCTTCATTTGGGCTATCCAAATTGCACCAACTTAAAAATGTCTATCACAGGCTAAAATAAGTTATGGCCTCATCTTTCGGGTGTTGATCTGCTTCAAGCGTGATACCCCTAGGTTAAGCGTATTAAGATTAATTTGTTGTTGATATTGTGCTGGGTAGAGGCTTGCAGGTGCTCCATGACAAAAATGTAATTGTTAAAAACATTAGTTTGGTTCAACAGTTTAACCACAGTATACAGAGCAAGCTCATAGTCTCTTGCTGGTCACCTTGGTAAAGTTCTTGATTCTGTACTTCCTTTGTTGCAAACGTACAATTCCCATATTATTCTGTAATCCCCTTAATGGAATACATACATATTTGGAATATACACTTACCAGAATTGTCTCTGTCATACGAAGTATGCCTAAACCCTGTATTTTGTAACAGTTACTTCAG